>NC_133666.1:677346561-677646561 GCF_037893015.1 Macrotis lagotis
TGCCTTCTCTACTCAAAAAGGCCCAGTGCTCCTAATCACCTCCGGGAGCAAATACAAAATGCTTCATCTGATAATCAAAGATCTTAATAATATACTCCATCCTCCCTTTCTAGGCCTGCAGTGGGCAGATGCCCAGAACTTCCTAAAGCAGACCATTCCACCTTGGGGCAGCCCTCCTCATTAGAAAGCTTTTCCTTATATCAAACTTAAATAAGTCTACTGGCATTTTCTCATACTGCTCCCACCGTTGATAGCCCTTTAAATCCTCAGAAGTTACTCTGCTGAATTCTATGAGTTTTCCCATAGCTAAACATGGTTTCTTCAAGCAATGCCCAGACAGGCTAAACTCAAGGTCATTTACCATCTTGCTCCCTTTCTCTGGTCTTTCTCCAATTTATCAATGTCCTTCCTAAAATATGATACCCAGAAGGAAACTAAAATGGTGTTTATGATTAGAAAAAGAGCATGGAATAAGACTAGCCATAGGGAATGGCCTTGGAATTCCTTTAGCTGTTGAGGATGTGCTAAAGAGTGAATGCTTGAGATCCCCTCATATAATTTATCCTGCTAACTGATAAATAATTTTTATTACACAGCATTTCAGAAGAAAATCATTAAAAATAAAGAAAGTATCTATAGTGCTTTGCTGAATTCTTGACTTCGTTAATGACTTTCTTCATTTGAGATATCACAGCATTGGAGAGCAACAAAAGTGTCCACAGTTTAATGGAGAAAAGGGAGAAAGAACTATGAATACTGACATTATCTAGGGAAGGTTTCCTGGGAGTGAGTCTTGAAGAATGCTTAAGACTTGGAGAAATTGGTGGAAATGGAGAAGGTTTTCCTCTCAAGGGAAGCAACCTGAATCAAGGTGTAGACTAGAATGGGCAGGAAACCCATCTTCTGGAAAGAAGAATGCAAAATAATGGGGAAGGAAGTCTGGACAAAGAAAGTGAGGCCAGATTTTGGAGGACATCAAAAACCAGAAGGAAGATTAAACTTGAAGCAAGCTGTTGATTTGGAGTTGAGGCTGTCACACATAAGTGTTATATTGTTGGGACCCAAAACTGGACACCAGAGAGTTTTAATGTCATTAAGACCCTTTCCATGATGTTCAACTTTCTGGGAAATAGCCTCAGATTGTAATTCACTTGTAGACTGTGGGACTGATTCTCTGCCTTATTCCTGGAGGTTATTGGGACTCCAGTAGATGATCCAATGGAATGGCAGCTCTTTGAGGGTGGAGAATACTTGTATCCATGTATCTCCAGTACCCCTATGTCTTCCACATAGCAATTTATTACTATTTGTTGAATTTATAGGTTCATAGATCTAGGGACACCAAAGGTCTTCTGGTCCAACCCTTTCATTTTCAGTTGAGGAAATGGAGACTCCAAGAGATACGTAACTTGGCAAAGGCCATACAGGTAGTTGAGTGTGAACAATGGAATATGAACCCAGTTTCATGTTCTCTTCAGGAGTCATCTGGATCTAGTAGCCAGATATAAATCAGGATACCTGGAGATGGCCCTGGATTTGAGGCAATCAGAGTGAAGTGATTTGTTCAAGGTCACACAACTAATAAGAGTCAAGAGTCTGAGACAGGATTCAAATTCCCATCCTCCTGACTCCAAGGTCAACTAGTTGGCACAGTGTGGACCACGAAGTTCAAGTCTGACCTCAGACACTTATTAGCTCTGTGATCTTGGGCATGTCACCTCACCCTGACTGCCTTGCATCCAGGACCATCTCCAGTCATCCTGATTCCTATCTGGCCACTGGACTCAGATGGCTCTGGTGGAGAAAGTGAGGTGGGTGACTTAGTACATCCCCCCAAATCCATTTAACATGCTTGTTGTGACATCACCTCCCTGATATCATGGTCTCCTTTGAAAATGAAGGGCAAACATGATGATGATGATGATATCCTAACAGGAGGTATTATGGGGCATCTCATCCTACTCCTCTTCCCCTCTCCACCCACCAAAAATCTTGTCTGAAATAAATGAAAACTCATTCACCCTCAGACTCTTTTCCAGAGAGGAGGCTCAGCAAACTTGGTACAGAATTCATCACAGTGCAGAAGGCCACTAATCCCTAGGAAACGGAAGGATTCTCTATATCCCTGCACCCATCTCTAGGGAAGTAACCCTTCAATCATCAGCCTCTGCTGTCTGGCCCAGGAATCTGACCAGCTCCCTGCAAAGAAACATGGCCCAAAGCAAGTCCATGAGGGTGGACCATGAGTCCCTTGACCTGGGATATTGCCCTGGAGGAGGAACAAGGCCAGAACAGATGATTTCAGGGTCATCATCCCATCATATTGCAACCTCGGGCCAATGTTGGGGCCAAGGCTCTAATAGCACCTTGCGTCCTATTTGTCAAGGTTATTACCTCCCAAATTATCATGTTTTGGGAAAAGCCTTGGAGCCAAAGCCCACAGATTAAGGAGTTCTGGTTGGAGTCCCAGGTCAACAACACAATAGCAATTCAACTCATCTCTCCTGCACTTCAGTTTTATAATTGGGACAATTAAGTGGTTGAAATGAAAGAGGAAAAGACTGAGTTCCACGTCATCATCAGTAATTTTGTGGTGATGGAAAGAAAGATGGGAAGGGGAATGGAAGACAGAGGCAAACACAGAGAATAAGAAAGGAGAGAACAAAAAAGAGAGAATGAGAAATAGAAAATAATGAGAGAAGAGGATGAGAAAAGAAAGAGGAGAGATGAAAGGGAATGAGAGATGAGAAGAAGGAAAGAGAAGAGAGAACAGAAGGAGATATTGAAATAGGTGAATAAGCAGGGAGAGAAGGGAGAAAGAATCATGAGAGAGGAGATTAAAGAAAAGAGAATGAATGGGGAGAATGAAAAAGAGGAGAGAGCAAGAGAGAAGAAAGAGAAAAGAGATGGAAGAAAGGAATGAGTAAAGAGAAGAAAGGATGAAAGAAAGGAGAGAATAAGAAAGGAGAGAAAGAAGAAGAGAAAAAAGGAGAGAGAAGAGACTTGGAATGGAGAGAAGAAAAGAGAATGAAAGAGGAGAGAACTTGTCTTAGAATCTTAATCCAATTACTTATTAAAAATACCCAACATGGGGGCAGTGGATAGAACACCAGGCCTGGAATCAAGATGATCTGAGTTCAAATCTGACCTCAGACACTTAATAATTACCTAACTGTGTGACCTTGAGCAAGTCATTTAACCCCACTGCCTTGCAAAAAACAAACAAAAAAAAATACCCAAATGAAGATTTGTAAAACCCTTTCCCTACATTTTCTCATATAGGTCTCACAGCAACTCTCTGAGGCAAATATAACAGAAATTATGCCCATTTAAAGATAAGGAATCTGAGGCTCAGAGAGAAAAAAAAGAGAGACTCTGGTGTCTTCCTACTAACTTGGAGACTGTAAAATCATAGACCTAGAGTTAGACAAACCCTAAGAAGTTACCTAATCCCAATTCCTGATTTTTTCAGGCAAAATTGACAAGTGAAGAGACCTGGCTAAAGTCACATAGAAAGCACCTAGGCCAAGATGGAGCTGTAGCAGGGACCCTGGGGACCAAAATGATATAGAATGGCATCATGAACTGAGGCTTGGTCAGGAATCTCTTCTCTGAGACATCCTAGAGATGGGATCATAGCAAATCCATTAAAATGCCAGGGACTCAGTGTCCCCATCTTTACAATGGGGGTGATCAAACCAAAAACACTAACCTGACAGGATAGTGTGAGGCTCAAACAAAATTTGTCCATTAAAGGGCCCTTGTAAAATTAGAAGCATCTTAAAGGCCAGTAATTATTACTTGGGGGGGGGGGGAGGGTGGAAAGAAATTTTGTAACTTAAAAAAAACTAAATAAATTTAGATAAATCAATAATCAATAAATTAAATAAATTTTTTATAAAACAAAAAGGAAAACAAAAAAATTATTACTGTGTGATCTGGGTAAGTCACCTAATATCCCTGGGTCTCCCAGATTCTTAATAATAATTGACTAACATTTATATGGGTGCTCACTCTAAGAACTTTTCAAAATTCTTTATAAATATGATCTCATTTTATCCTCCCAACAACCATGGGAGATAAATTCTACTCTTCTCCCTATTTTGCAGATGAGGAAACTGAGGTACCCCTTCCCAAAGTATTCCCATTATCTCAGTTTTCTTCTCCCACCTCTCAGGAGGTTGGGCGAGAGGGACTGAGGTCCCTTCTGCTTCTCCTTTCCACCTTCATTTTGGGGGCCTCAGTTTCCTCCACTGTAAAATAAAGGAGCTGGTGTTTGGAAAGATTCTTCACTTTGGGAGGCTCCTGGTTGCCTCGGGCAGCCTGGTGAGGCCTAGGGATCCCTTTAGGCTCAGTTTTGGGAAATAGGTCAAATAAAAGAACATGGGGATCCAAAGGAAACACATGCTATTCAGCTCCAGCAATCAGCATTGGAGAGAGAGAGAGAGAGACAGAGACAGAGACAGAGACAGAGACAGAGACAGAGACAGAGACAGAGAAATAGAGAGAGACAGAGAGACAGAAAGACAGAGAGATAGAGATAGAGACAGAGACAGAGACAGAGACAGAGAGAGACAGAGAGAGACAGAGAGAGACAGAGAGAGACAGAGAGAGAGACAGAGACAGAGAGATAGAGAGAGACAGACAGAAAGACAGACAGAGACAGAGACAGAGAGATAGAGAGAGACAGACAGAAAGACAGACAGAGACAGAGACAGAGAGATAGAGAGAGACAGAGAGACAGAGACAGAGACAGAGACAGAGACAGAGACAGAGACAGAGACAGAGACAGAGGAGAGGATCCAGGCCTGCAGTCCCAGGCCTTGACCTCTGCAGATTGCCCGGGGTGGGGGGCACCTACATCACCTGCCCCCCCCCCCACGGCAAGGCCCTGCTGAAGCCTGCTTGTTTTCGGCTTTGCGGGTTTCCTGGGGGGGGGTGAGGGGCCCCGCCCGTGGGCAGCTCTGGCCCCGCCCGCCCTTGGGCTCCGGGAAGCCCGAGCTCAGGCCGCGGCCCCAAAGCAGCCCCGGTCTCTGGCGGCACCTGCTGGCCACGGCCAAAAGGCACCGCACCTGGCGCTGGCCCCAGCACCGGTCCAAGGGCCGGGAGGGGATGCCAGCTGGGGGGGGGGGGCCTGGGGGGCTTAGACCAGGGGATGCCAGCTGTGGGGGTGCTTAGACCAGGGGATGCCAGCTGGGGGGGCTTAGACCAGGGGATGCCAGGACTGGGAGGAGGGAGACTTAGAGCAGGGAACAGCTGGGGGGGGGGGGGGGGGGGGGCTCAGAGTAGGGACTCTCAGAGCTGATAAGATTTGCTTTGTTCTTTCCCCCACCTCAGATTTCCAGTAATTCCATTCAGCAGAATGGGAAAACTGAGGCAGGTTGGGGGACATCGGGGCACAGGGTGGATCAGATTGCAGACTCATTCCTGGAGAGAAGGTCAGATGTGGAGCAAAGGTTCTCCTAGACTTGGATGGGGCCACTAGGCACCTGGACTGGAGTTAGGAAGACTTGTGTTCTGAGTTCAAATCCAGTCTCCTTCTAGCTGTGTGGCCCTTGGCAAGTGACTTCACCCTGTTTACCTCAACTCCCTCATATGTCAAATGAGCTGGAGAAGGAAATAGTAAACTCCAATATCTCTGGAGAGATAAGTAAACCTCCAATGGGGTCACAGAGAGTTGGGCACCTACCCCTGGAAGAGACCCCAAAAGCCACTGGTTCACCCTTCTCATTTTTTTCAGAAAAGGAAACTGAGGGATAGAGAGGGGAAGAGTCTTGTCTCGGGGCATACAGCAAGTAAATATCAGGGCCAAGATTTGATGGTGCATCCTCGGACTCCAAACCCAACACTGTCTTCCTTCCCTTCATCTCTGTAAACCTCAGTCTCTGCAACTGTAAAATGGGAAGAATAATACCTTTTGTACTATGAACCTCACAGGGAGATTGTAAGAAAAACTGCAGATTTTGAAGCTAGATGAATGGGAAGCTTTTTTATTTGGGATTTAGAGAAGATAATCAGGTTGAAATGACTTACCCAAGGTCACACAGCTAGTGAGTGTGTGAGACTGGATTTGAGCTCAGATTCTCCTAACTACAGGGTCAGTGCTCTATCCACTGTACTACTCACCTACTCCCCCCAAAATGTCCATTTTTATTATGAAATCTTTTTTAAAAGCATCATTTCTAGGGTGGCACAGTAGATAGAGCACCACCCCTGGAGTCAGGAGGACCCAAGTTCAAATCCTACCTCAAAATTTTAACTACTGCCTAGCTGTGGGACCTTGGGCAAGCCACTTAACCCCATTGCCTTGCAAAAAAAAAAAAGGCATCATTTCTAGGTGTGCATCCTCACTCCTCATCCAGCATGTCCATCTCAGGCATAGGACAGTAGATTGAGAACTGGACAGAGACTCAAACCCATCTTTTTTAACCCACTTATTTCAAGGAGGAGGAAACTGAAGTCCTGGGAGATAAAATTACTTGTTCAAGGTCACACAGGTTGTAGAAGAAGTGGGATCTGAACCCAGGTCCCTAGACTTCCGTGCTCTTTCCAATATCTCAGTGCTTCAGAATTGACAGAACATTTTCCTATGCCACATAGTAGCCATTCAATAAAGATTTATTGAATTAAAATAATTTCATGTGACCCTCCCAATAACCCTGAGAGGTAAGTGCTATTATTATCCTCATTTTACAAATCAGGAAATTGAGGCAAAAAGGTTAAAGAACTTGCCTGGCATCATTTGGCTAGTAAGTGATTAAGATTTGAACTCAAGACTTTTCTGAGTCTAGCACCAATATTCTATGTCCTGCACCACCCAACTACCCCATCTCATCCGTGTTCTCCCAAAAGTTTACCACCTAGGGTCCCCCCGTGTACTATTTATTTCTTCCAGTGTCATGCACTATCAGTGAGACATTCTGGCTATTATTCTTACCATGCCACTAGCCTTTCTTTACAGAAACAATCAGATAGGCCAGGGGATAGAGCTCCAGGTCTAGAGTAAAGAAACCCTGGTCTCAGACACTTAAGAGCTGTGTGACCCTAGACAGTCATTGCCTCTTTGAGTGTCGCAATTTCATCTATAAAATGGAGATAATAAGAGTGCCAACCTCCTAGTTTCTTGGAGGATCAGATGAGATAATTGTTATAATGTCTGGCACCCTGTAAGCTTTAGATAAATATTAGCTGCTATCATTATTGCTGTTGTTTCTAACACACAAATCTTGGATTGCCATCTCCCCCCCTCACTGCCCCCCATGTTCTTCTCCAAAATTCTTACACATTCAGTGTTACAGCCAACTCTTGCCCCCCCCATGGACCTCCCCATGCCCTCTGGTGAGATACTCATGCTTAGTCATTTCCAGGGAATGGGGCTACTGCAAAACCTGTGAAGGTCTGGGATTATAAAGAGCAACTTAGTTTATGATATGTCAGTTACTAATATCTGAATAACCCTAGAGCTCCAAGTCAGTGTTCTCACCTCCCTCTCTCCCTTATCTTCCCATCCTCTCTCAGTGAAGCTGCAAAGCCTTCCTATTGGTTAAGGTCTAAGTTAAGATGCCAAAAGATATCCACTTACCCACTGTGTGACTGCTGAGTCTCAGTTTCCTCCTCTGTCAGTCAAGGGAAGACTAACTGGTCTCCGAAGTCATTTCTTTCTCTGGTTCATTTTACAAATGAAGAAACAGAGGCAGACAGGGTTAAGCGACTTACTCAGGATCCCATAGCTGGTAAAGTATCTAAGTCTAATTTGAAATTAGGTCTTCCAGAGTTCAGGCCTGGCACTCCAATCACTGGCACCACCTAGCTTCCCCTTAATATACTACAATACTATAAAAAATACCACAAAATGCCTTAGGAAACAGTAATAATAACAACCCTCGCATACTTTCTACCCATGTGATCTTGGACATGTCACTTAATTTTTCGTAACCTGTTTCTGCATTTTTCAAATGAAAGGATTCTCTAGGCGATGACTCTCAAGTTCTTTTCCTCTCTCAAGCTATTCCCTTAGGAGTCACTTCACTCATAATGGCCTCAGTTTCTTCTATTGGAAAGTGAGAAGGTTGGATAGTTGAATCATGCTCCTAGCTCTGGATCTATAATATTGGAATCCCTCACCTGGTGATCAGCAGGGGTATCTATCTTCCAGAAGCCTCCTAAAATGGCAAAATCCCTCAGTCTCTCCTCAAAGTTTGAGTCCTGAAACTGTCTGGGGCTAAAAGAGATCCATATAAGCCCTTGGCAGAGCTGCCAAAGGCAGGGAAGAAGGAAGGGGGAAATAACTGGAGATCTGACTCTGGGTCATAGACATGTCTCTGTCTCTGCAACCTTTGCTCCTCTCCCATCATTCTTCCTTCCCCTCTGTCCCTGGGTTCCCATCTCCCGTTCTGGGGCACTCAAGATTAGACAAACATGCTCCTCCCCGCCCTTTTTTTGGTTTTAATTATTGTTTTGCAAAGCAAAGGGGTCAAGTGATTTGCCCAAGGTCACCCAGCAAAGTAATTATTTTTTTTCAAGGCAATGGGGTTAAGTGGCTTGCCCAAGGCCACACAGCTAGGTAATTATTAAGTGTCTGAGACCGGATTTGAACCCAGGTACTCCTGACTCCAAGGCTGGTGCTCTGCCCACTGCACCATCTAGCTGCCCTTATGGCAATTATTAAGAGTCTGAGGCCAGATTTGAACTAAGGTCTTCCTGACTCCTGGGCTGGTACTCTACCCACTGCACTACTGCACCACCTAGCTTCTCCCCCCACACACACTTTCTTCCCTTCTGATGTCAAATGAGGAGAACATTCAAGAAAAGGAGTAGGAAGACGCCAAAGACTGACCTTCTCCCAGACCTGGACTGGGTTCCAAGACCCCCCACCTCTCCATTCCTCCCCGGCCCAGTTGTTCTCCACCAGTCTTTCCTCAGACCAGATCTTCCTCAGGGAACATGTTAAGAGAAGGCAGGTTTTGGGGAGGAAGAGATGGAGTTATGGGCCTCCTCTCTTTCTTCTTCCTTGGAACATGTCAGATGTATGGAGCTGATAGAACACCCCAGAGGACTTTTCTTCTCTTTTTTCCCAGTCTGTCTCATCTCCTTACATCTTCCCTTTCCCTAATCTCTGTTGCTAGTTCCTAATTTCCAAAAATGAGTGCTTACATGATGATTTTGTTTCCTGTCTGGGGACCAGAAGGGTAGGAGAGGAAGGGAGAAAAAGGAAGATGTTCCTCCTTCTCCTAGACTCTCCCCTTCTCCCATCTTTTGGCATCTCTGGCTTCCTTTAAGACTCAGGTCTCACACCACCCTCTGCAGGAGAGTTTTCTAGCCCCCACCAACCAGATTTTCACTTCTTTCTACCCTGTGGCTACCTTTCACTTATTTGTGTACCCACTAGGTGTCATTGTTTGGCAAGGTTTGGCGGTTTGGTTCAAAGTAAGAAAAAAAAATTCCATAGGTATGTAGTCTGAACAAGTTTTTTTTTAGATCACACCCTTCTTCTCTCACATGGGCAGTATAAGAAGCATAACTTTCCCTTAGTCCAAGTCTCTACTCCACCTTCCCTCTACTGCCTTTGAAAACTAAAGCTTCCCTGAAATGCTATCTGGTATACCAATGACTCCATTAGCTTAAGGGTACCATGGTCCCAAGTCACAAAGTTCATCTATTTCCACTATTTAGAAGCTTATAAGAATCATTATTAAAATAGAAGCTATACAATTCAATCCTCAGATAGAAAATTCCAAGTGCTCTAGACAGAGGTTTCAAAATTTGAGTGATTGGGTTCTATGTGAACCAAGCTTAGTCACTGACATCAATCAATTCTTTCTCCTTCCCATGTTTTAATTAACACAAGTGAGTCACAGATCATTTAAGATGGCCATTATTTTCAAAAGACAAAGAAAAGCAGAAAATAGAAATAGCTCAAATAGAAAAACCAAATGGATAGCATCTGATTGGTAACGGGTTCTCATAAAGGAAACAGACTTTTACTGACCCTTTGGAAGAGGAATATTAGTCTTTTCTGCCTGTCCCCACCAGAACCTCTGAATCCCAAGCTGCCATATTTGGGTTCCTGACTCTCTGGCCTTGCATAAGAAAGAAAGAAAGAAAGAAAGAAAGAAAGAAAGAAAGAAAGAAAGAAAGAAAGAAAGAAAGAAAGAAAGAAAGAAAGAAAGAAAAAGAAAAGAAAAAAGAAAAGAAAAGAAAAGAAAGAAAAGAAAAGAAAAGAAAAGAAAAGAAAAGAAAAGAAAAGAAAAGAAAAGAAAAGAAACGGTGCTTTTCCTCTCTAACACACGACCATCTCAGTATTGTCCACTCCCAACCCAAAGCAGCCAAATCTTTAAACCAAACTCTTCTAAAGCTAATGCTGGTTGCTCTGACTCATTGGCCTCCCAGTTGAAGTCCAATTCAGAACTTCCCTTTGTGGTTGGGTCCATTCCAACTTATGGCTCACAATAGCCTCTCTACAGGGGGAGGGGAGAAATATTGTTTGACCAGGATTACAAAAATCTTGAAAGTCACAGTTAAAATTCAGGACCTTTTAGTCTCTCCCAAGATAAGAGAATGGGAGTTGGGGAAACCTGTACTTTTAAGGCACAACATAAAAAAATTATCTTTTTAAAAAGATTGCCACACACCTATGATCCCTGTTACTGAGAAGCTGAGGCTGGCAGATTCTGAGTTACACTAGGGCCAAAGTCAATTGGATATCCAAACTAAGTCTGATATCATTATGGGGGATTAGTGGTGGGGCAGGGTGAATGGGGGTACCAGACTGCCTAAAGAAAGGTAAATGGGGATGGCTAGGTGGCACAGTGGATAGAGTCAGGAGTACCTGAGTTCAAATCCAGCCTCAGACACTTAGTAATTACCCAGTTGTGTGGCCTTGGGCAAGCCACTTAACTCCATTGCCTTGCAAAAAAAAAAAAAAACCTAAAAAGAAAAAGAAAAAAGGAAAATTAATTTAGGTCCTAAACAAGCAGTGCAAAGCCCTCTTGCTGATTAGCATTTAGATAATGCACACGAGTTGAATAGGAAAGATGAAGAAATCAGATCTTTTAAAAAAAATTAAATTAAAATTTTAAAAGCTATAACCTTTCCTTCCTTCTTGGTACAAAGGTATTTCTCCTCTGCTTGTAATTATTTAGTCATTTTTTAGTTGTGTCCAACTTTTCATGACCCCATTTGAGTTTTCTTGGCAAAAAGCTAGAGTGGTTTGTCATTTTCTTCTCCTGCTCATTTTACAGATGAGGAAACCTAGGCAAACAGGGTTAAGTGACTTGCTCAAGGTCATTTAGTTAGTAAGTATCTGAGATCTGATTTTAAGCTAAGTTTCTCAGATTCCAGTTGCAGTACTGTATCCACTATAAAGCCACCCAGCTGCCTCTCCTGGGAGAGGATCCTAAATTTTCTTTCCTCCAATTACCAACCACTGATGTTAGTCACAGAGAACAATTCTCATCTGTTTTTCACACATGACTCCCATCAAATACTTGAAAAGAGCTCATGTGTCCCTCTATGTCTTTTTTCTTCAGGTTAAACATCCCCAGTTCCTTCAACTGATTCTTCATTATTATTATTTATTATTATTATTATTATTATTATCATTATTTTTAATTTTTTATATTTATTTAAGGGGCAATGGAATGGAGTGACTTGCCCAAGATCACACAACTAGGCAATTATTAAGTGTCTGAGACTGGATTTGAAGTCAGTTTCTCCTGACTCCAGGGCTGGTGGTCTATCCACTGTAACATCTAGCTGCCCCCCTTCAACTGATTCTTGGGCCCCCTCTTTTGCTAACTCATAAGGTTCAGAACAGAAAAAAAAATAGATGTTGAATAAAAGATAATATATGTATTTAATTCCCCTCCAATGAAGACTTACAATTATATAATCAAGGAATTTTAGAGTTGGGAGGATCTCAGTTATCCTCTTGTCTAACCAATGTCCAAGAAGGAATTCTTATTGTGCCATACCCAACCTGTGATCTAGTCTCTGCTTGAAGATTTCCAAGCAGGTGAAAGTTATTATCAATGGAGAAAAGGAATTTCTCCACTCTAAAGCTCCAATTGTTAGGAAGGAGCTCCTCATATCGAGCCTATAGATTTGCCAACCTGCCCTTACTCTCGGTTCTGCCTTCTGGGGCTAAGGAGAACCAGATTTTTTTTTCTACACAACAAGTCTTCAAAATCCTTGAAGACTGTTCCCATACCCAACACCACTGGATGTTCAGATCAAAACCTGCCCATGCCTGCTAACCCTCACAGCTAGTAAGTGCTAGAAGGAAGACTAGAAGAATATAACCCATCTTCTATTCTCTCTCTCTCTCTCTCTCTCTCTCTCTCTCTCTCTCTCTCTCTCTCTCTCTCTCTTTTCATTCTCTCTCTCTCTGTCTGATATATACATATATGGTATTATGATATTAAATAAAATGTAAAAATTATCTATTATGTGTTCTATATGCTTTATATATGATAAGTGGTATTTATATATGTTAAGAGTTTGCAGTGTGCTTTATACATATAATCTCTTGAGTCTCTTAGTAGCCCTGTGAATGATATATGCATTATAGGTATAATTATACTTATTTAATTAATGAAGAAACTGAGGCCCAAAGAGATATGATGGTCGCAGAGCTAAAAAGGAGGATAATAATAAGTGAGAAACAGGATTAAGAAGGACCATGGAAGATTCTCTTTGTCAGGAACAGGAATTTCACCGTACTTTGGTGGTTGGGTCCAAAGCAGACGAGGAACCCCAAGAAGGCTGCCAGCCTATTGGCATGTCCAACTTGTGATCATCCAGGCTCTGCTTGAGATCTCTAAGGAGCCGAAAGTTATTGCCAATGGAGAAAAGGGAATTTCACCACTCTGAAGTTCCAGTTGTTAGGAAGGAGCTCCTCATGGCAAACCTATAGATTTGCCGGCCTGCAACTTTAGCAACCCTCAATCTTGGTTGTAATTTCTGGGGCTAAGGAGAACAAGCTTTCTTCTCCAAGACAAGTTTTCTGGTTCTTTTGACATTGTAGGGATGCCAATAGAACAGACTGACTATTGCTTATCCCTTGGTTCGTCAACATGGCTCTTTAATGGCTTATACACAACTACTTAGTGCCAGAAGGAAGAAAATAAGTCTTCTGTGCTCTCTCTCTCTCTCTCTCTCTCTCTCTCTCTCTCTCTCTCTCTCTCTCTCTCTGTCTCTGTGTCTCTGTGTCTCTCTGTGTCTCTCTGTGTGTATGTGTGTGTCTCAGTCCCTGTCTCTCTCTCTCCCTCTGTGTCTCTCTCTGTCTCTGTCTCTCTTTGTCTCTCTCTGTCTCTCTGTCTGTATCTCTTTCTGTGTCTCTTTATGTCTCTTTCTCTGCTCTTTTCTGTCTCTGTGTCTGTCTCTGTCTCTGTCGCTCCCCCACCCCGTGTGTCTCTCTGTCTGTCTGTCTGTCTGTCTGTCTCTCTTTCTCTTTGACTTCAGATCCAGAGTCCTAACTACTATAACAGCTACATAAAGGTGTCATTTTCTATCTAAAGCCATTCAGGAGGCAGGTCCGAGATTCAAACCTAGACGCTGCCTCCAAATGCACGTTTCCACCCGCAGCTTTCTGCTTTCTTTCTACACCTTAATCAAAAGCCATGTCGTTATCAACCACATTATTATATTATTAACTAGACCAACTATATTATTAATAATAATCATTGCATCTTGTTAACAATAATATTGCTGACCTATATATGGGCTCTTTAAGATTTATAAAGTAATTTACAATTTTTTTCTTTTCAATCGCTCTTCAGTTGTATCTGACTCTTCGTGACTCCATTTGGATTTTGTTGGGTTTTTTGGCAGCGATACTAGAGTGCTTTGGGATTTCCTTTTCCAGTTCATTTTACAGATGAGAAAACTGAGGCAAACAAGGTGAAATGACTTTCCCCAGGATCACACAGTTAATAAGTGTCTGAGACTGAATTTGAACTCAGGTGCTCCTGTCTCCTGGCCCAGCACTCCATCCATTGCACCATTCGCTGGCCATTTGACATTTTGGGGATCATGGATTTAAAACTGGAAGGAACTTGAGAGATCATTTAGTCCAGATGTCATTTCTAGAAAAGGTTTAGTGACTTGCCCACGATCACACAGATAATCAAACTGGGGCTTGAGCCTGGGACCTCCAATTCCAAATCCAAGACTCTTCTTACAAGTTTGTCACCCTGCTTCGTGGAGGGTATTATTGGGAGTTGAGGAACCAGAGATCTGCAGGTTGTGGTCTAGACAAGTCTCTGAAGGAATTGGACTCACCTCAGACTTATTTTGTTCCAAGTATGTTTCTCTCCAAAAACAAGACTTGTTTCAGAGATTCAAAACCAAGTCTTTTGACTCCAAGTAAAATGTTTTCCACTGGACATATTTTTAACTTGCACTATTTAAATTTTCTCCATCACTTTCTTAAATCTAGAGACAATCAAAAAAACAATAAACCGAGTCCCAGTTTGTAGCTGCTGATTTCTGAAAATTGATTACAAGTGATGGCTCTGTCAGAGGGCTTGAGCTGCCTCCAGCTCACCAACATGTATATAGCTAGATAAACATGAAATAAATAATACTAATAAATAAATTCTAAATAGGTAACTAAATAAATACAAAAATGCAAAGAAAAATATGAAATAGGGGCGGCTAGGTGGCATAGTGGATAAAGCACCAGCCCTGGAGTCAGGAGTCCCTGGGTTCAAATCTGGTCTCAGACACTTAATGATTATCTAGCTGTGTGGCCTTGGGCAAGTCACTTAACCCCGTTTGCCTTGCAAAAAAAAAGAAAAATATGAAACAATTCCAGAATGGGGGGGGGGGGAGCACTAACTATACCAAGAAAGATCTGATGGAAGAAGTGTCCTCTGACCTGAAGGAAGCATTCAAGGAGAAGAGATGGGGATTCTGGTCAAGAGTGGAGCAAACTGGGATTGAGTAAAGTGAGACAAATAAAAATCAGTTGTTGAATTGGGAATATTGAATGTGACAATGTGAATTGAATCGATGTACCCTACTGGGCAGTACTATTTCTGAGAGTCTGGAAAAATGGTGCAATGCAGAAAAAGGCTATCAATGAATGATTATCCATGGAGAAACTCATCAGATTTACTACAGAAAGGCTTCGTTCTTTCCTGGGGGTCATTGCCAGTCACCCAGACTCAGGTCTTGCCACTGGACTCCAATGACTCTGGAAAAGAGAGTGAGGCAGATGGCTTTGCACAGCTCTGCCTCACTTCAGTCCAATCCACTTACAAGCTATAAGACGTCACCTTCCTGATATCATCCAGCCTCTTGAGAATGAAGGATGAACAAAAATATCCTTTTTTCTTGAACTTGGGTGGCAACCTTGGCAGTTCAGAGAATGTCAGAAAGGTTGGAATTAATTTAACTTTGCAATTGAGAAGATTGTTGAGAGAAAAAAAAGAGGAAGAGATCTGATTCTCCAGCTATACCTAGAAAGTCAGTCAGGAGGACAGCTAGTGACACAGTGGATAGAGCTCCAGCCCTGAGTTCAAATCCCCTCTCAGACACCTAATACTTAATACTTAGTTGTGTGACCCTGAGCAAGTCACTTAACCCCATTGCCTTGCAAAAAAGAAAAAGAAAAAATGTTAGCCAGGGTGTAGTCATTAGAAAGATTTGGAGTTGGGATCTGGATTCTAATTCCAGTTTTGCCTAAAGAGGCAACTTCTTCAGGAATGAGGAATCAGGAAGTATAAGGGAATGAGCAGAATGTGATATAAACTGAATTTGGAAATCAGGGAAAATTGGGGTTTGAACCCTGCCTCATATTCTGACTGTGTAACCGTGGGCAGACTCAACTGCAAAATAGATCTAAGGAGGGGACCTATCTTACTGGGCTGTTGGAAGAATCACATGAGATAATTTACATACTTAAAAGTACTTTGCCATTCTAAAACCCCCCATGTAGATGTTGGTTTTCATGAATATTGTTTACACCCGGGCTGCCTGGTTCCCTTACTCCCTTCTCTGGATCTCAGGGCTTTCTCCCTTGTAAACTTAGGATCAGATGATACAATCTCTCCCTTCAGACTCCAAGTTATAGCCTAGATTTGAGAAGGAAGCTCAAGATGGTGGACTAAGAATTGTCAGGGACTTTAGGGGTCATATGGTCCAACCCCTACATTTTTAAAAAATGTTTATTTATTTAAGGCAATCGAGTTAAGATACTTACCCAAGTCACATTTGAACTCAGGTCCTCCTGCATCCTGGGTGGATGCTCAGTCGCCACCTAGCTGCCCCCCAACCCCTACATTTTAAAACTGACAAAACTGAGCATCAGAGAGAAGCACGGGGTCACAGATTTGGAGACATTTGAGGTCATGTAATCCCACTCCCTGATCTTGTCCTAGCTGTTACTATTCAGCCAAGTCTGATTCTGCATGATTCCATTTTGGCAGATTTGGAGCGGTCTGTCATAGCCTTTTCCAGCTCATTTCACAGATGAAGAAACTGAAGTGACTTGCCCAAGGTCACACAACTGGTATCTGAACCCAGATTTGAATTCATGAATATGAGTCTTTCTAATTCTCTATCTACTGCCCCCCCCCGATTTTAAAAATGAGGAAAGAAACCCAAAGCCGGTTAAATGACTTGCCCAAAGTCATACAGGTCTTTTGATTCCAAATCCTCCTCTTGGTACTTGTTTAGGAGCTCTCTGGGTAGCCTAAGTCTTACAGGGATGATTAAACAAATTCTTTTGAGTTCAGATCAAGAGAAGGTCTACTGGCCTCTGCCCACCTAGAGATGGTCATCAAATACCAGACAAAGGGAGGTCATGTTCAAGAAGCCCCTCTGCCATTCCCCTTTTCTCCAGAGAGACCCCAAGTGCTGTGGTTTCTCATCTGCAGAGGAAGGGCTCAGCTGGCATTTCAGTTGAATATGGAGTGGCCAACATGGGAGTGGGGGGAGAAAGAAGGGGAACAAAACCTCTTTCCAAAGGGAGGAAGCAGTCAGTGATTAGTAGCATTTTACAAGCAGGAGCTCAAGTCCCAGGGAGAGCAAGGCAGCAGAGGGAATGGATGCTTCCTGGCCCCGAGCCCACTGAATTATTCAGCAGCCAAAGTGCCTGGGAGGTGCCCATTTGGCTAGTCTACAATGGAGGAGCTCTCTTCAGGGAGTGTTCTCTATCCCACTTGGCTGTAAGCTGTCCCATTCTCCATCTTTGTAAGAGAAACAAGAGTCAGTTCCAATGGCATAGTGAATAAAACTGGACTAGGAGGCAGGAAAACCTGGGCATAACTCCTACCCTGTGTCCTCTATAGCTATGTGACCTTAGCCAAGTCATTTCCCCCCACTGTACCTCAGTTTCCCCAGATTCCCTTCCAGTTCTAAATTGGTTGTTGTTGCTATTATTGGTGTTATCTGTCCATCCTTCTCAAGACGACTATGACAGGCAGATGCCATGATTTACAATTGAATTGAATTGAAGTTTAAGAGGACTATGCTTCTATCATGTCTATGAAATTCAATTAAACAACTCTTTAAGCCTCTATTATGTCCCTGGCACTGTGGCAGGTGCTAGGGAGAGCATGCTCAGAGTCACCCTTCCTAGTGGGTTATGCAGGACAGGAACAACATTCCCAGCCTGGTTTTAATCTAATATTTGAAGTCTGGGGTATTCTTTTGAAATGAAAGCAAGCATTTATTCATCCCCTATTATGCCAGGTACTTTACAAATGTTATATTTGTTGATCCTCAGAACAACCCTGAGAGTAAGTCATATTATCATCCCATTTGAGGAAACTGAGGCAAACAACTTATTTGACTAGTTGATGTCAAAGGCCAAATTAGAATTCAAATCTTCCCGATTCCTGGTCTAAAACTCTACCTGCCATGCCACCTAGCTGCCACCAGTGAGGTAGGGGCTGGTCCTTTGTGATGACTGGTTAGAGCTGAAGTTGAATCTTCATACCAAAGGCTGGATATGTCCCTCCTTTGACCCTTTTATTCATGTCTCTCTTAGGCTCATGGGGAAGGCAATAGCTGTGAGCCGTTGTGTTAGGAAGAGATCTTGGGTCCAATCTCCTCTCATGATACCATTGTCCAGGAATTCATGGCTCCTCTATTTCTTTTGTCTCTTTTTGTGAATATTCTATCCTGATCAGAGATGAATGATGAGCAAGTGAAGAGAGAATTGACCAAGTCATAATCTCCAAGTTTCCAAAGATCAGGAGATTATCCAGAAGTCCCTTCAGTAATCTCAGCTGACATCAGTTACCTGTTCATTTATTTGCTATTGGTTTGGTTGGTTGGTTTTTTGGGAGAGCCAATTGTAAGAAATTTAGCCCTGATTATAATACAAGTAGGGATTGTAGAATGATACAAATGAGTCAGATGTGGATCATAAGATTATTGATTTAGAAATGGAAGAAATCTTGGAGGCTGACTAGTCCCACAATCATAGAATTTAATAGTTGAAAGAGACTTCAATGACCATGGAGTTCAAGTCATAGAAAAATAAAGATAATCCCCTCTGTAAGATAGCTGACAAGAAAGAGGTCCTTGAGAACCTCCATGGAAAGAAGAATGGAGCTAATATTTCTGATGAGGAGGCTGAGGTTCACAGAAGCTAAAAGGACTTGCCCAGGGGCTCATAGGTAGGAAGCATCAGAAATAAGATTTGAACACAGATCTCTGGCTACATAATTCTACTCACTTTCCCCTTCACTATATGCTGCTTCAATAGAGTTTGAGGAGAGGACAGTCAAGGAGAGTTCAGACCAAAACCTCAAAGAAGATTCGGGTTGGGAGTCTATCTGCCATGTCTAGGGGAATGACACTAAGGTGTTCACGACAAAAAGTATCTTTCTCTATCACTCGGGGCAGGGGGGAGAGTTTATAGCTCACATTCTAGTAGATTCACTCCCCTCTACCAAATGCTAGTGGCACAACAGACCATCGGGAATGTCGGGGCGGGGGGGTTGGCGGCATGGAGGGAAGATGGCAAAATAAAGGCCAGAACTTAGAGCTCTCCCAAATTTCCCTCCAAATAACTTTTTAAAAAATGCCTCAAAAAGAATTCTGGGACAGCAAAGACAATCAAAGAAATGTCCATATATGACCTATATCAAATTGCTCAAGAGAATTTGGAACTCAAAATTTTAAGAAAATAAATGTTAAAATTGATTTTACATGTAATTAGAAAAATAAATTTTATGGGGCAGCTAGGTGGCGGGCGTAGTGGATAAAGCACCAGCCCTGGAGTCAGGAGTACCTGGGTTCAAATCTGGCCTCAGACACTTAGTAATTACCTAGCTGTGTGGCCTTGGGCAAGCCACTTAACCCCGTTTGCCTTGCAAAAACCTAAAAAACAGAATGAATGAATGAATGGATAAATGAATAAATAAATAAATAAATAAATAAATAAATAAATAAATAAACAAATAAACAAATAAATAAATAAATAAATAAGTGAATGAATGAATAAATAAATAGATGAAAATTTTAATAAGGCTGGAGGGGGAAAAGAATGTCCAAGCTGAACAGTAAATGGAAGTGAGAAGAAACAGATCAGAACAGATAAAAGAACGTCCAATAGTATAAAGAGCTCCAAGAGGGACACATTGAATGAACCAAGGAGTGATGAGATGATCTCACCAAGGGAAGACTGCTCTTTGGTGATCATTTTAGTTAGGGGAGATGGTTCTTCATATTCAGTGACTCCCAATTAGCCAGTGAAAAATCTACATTGTTCCTGTCTCAGAGAAGAGGTCTCTGGAAGCCTTCTGTGAAAGCACATTTCTTCCTACCTTCCCTCTCAGCATTCCCAACCAGGACTCATATTCCCCTTTCACATAAACGAATCTTGGGGGTATCTCTCAACAAAACCTCCCCAGTTAAGGGGAGTTTAGGACAGGGAATGTCAGAGCTAAAGGAAAGGGGCCATAGGGAATCATCTAATATAATAATTTCATTTTACAGGTGGAGAAAGAGTGCCAGAAAAACAAAGCAACTTGTCCCTGATTGCACAGTAACAAATGACAGAGATTCCAACCTGGAGTGCAAACCCCAGGGATCTTGCCCAAATTTCAGTGCTCTTTTTAAGTATTCTGTACTTCTTTGGCCAGTCAGAACCAGAAGAAACATCAAAGATTTCATTCAAACTCTTCATTTTACCAATATGGAAACTGAAGTCTAGAGATGGGGCATGTCATGACCTGTAAATCATTGATGAAGTCATGAAAGGAATCCAGACTCCCTGACTCCCTATCTCATGCATTTTCCATTATACTTACTAAGTAAGTATGGGCCAGGACCTTCCCAGAATTCCAGAGTTGGAAGGATCCTCAGGAGGCAACTTGATCCAACCTGTTGCCAAAACAAAATCCCTTCGACAATATGTTGAACAAAGGGTTATCCAACCTCTCCACTTGAAGCTCTCCAGGAAGAGAAGAGAAAGATGTTTCTTTCTTTGCATCCAACCTATTTCTCATCCACTTCTGCCCATTAGTCTCAGTTCTGTTCTCTGATACCAACCAGATCAAGGGTAACCCATGTTCCACCAAGTCCCTTCAAATACTTGAAGACAAACTTCATGTTTTTCCCTCTGTCTTCTCTTCCCCAGGCTAACCGACATTCCTTCCTCTCAGCCAAGTCTCCACAGACTGAATACCAGAAGGAGTGAGTGAACTTAAGCTTCTTGGAGGAAAGGTGCCAGATTCAAAAGAGGTGGGCAGGAGCATAATTGTCTAATTGAACAACCTGCAGGGATTCAGACCAGATGGACTTTCCTGAGCCTAAGAAAAGCAATGCTTTTGGGTAGACTCATTTCTTGCTAGAGTCTGTCAAAGGTAATTATACCAGTCAACCAGTTAACAGGCGCCTAATATATATTCAGGCTTTGTGTTAAATGGAGGAGAGTCAAAGAAAGTCAAAGGCCAGCCCCTGTCCTCAAGGAGGTCATGGTCAAATAAGGAGACAACCATGAAAATAACTATGTGCAAGCAAGCTATAAGCGAGATTAAATTGGGGAAAAACAATATGATTTTCAAAAACAGAAAATTGCATTTTATTCTTATTTGCAGAAAAAATTTAAAGTATAGTTTCCCCATGGAATTGGTTTCTGTTAACTTGGGTATGTCAATCGATCCATTAAAGGGAAAGCATTAAGGTTAAGGATACTAGGGAAAGGTTTCTTGGGGAAGGTAAACACATCTCGGGAACCCAGGCTTGTGTCTATGACAATGACAATTGGGAATTGTTTATGAAGTTCTGTTTCTAGTCTCTGACATCCATTTAGAATATCCTGATCTGCTCTTTTCTTTTTTTTTAGTTTTTTTTTGCAAAGCAAATGGGATTAAGTGACTTATCCAAGGCCACACAGCTAGGTCATTATTGAGTGTCTGAGGTCCAATTTGAACTCAGGTCCTCCTGACTCCAGGGCTGGTGCTCTATCCACTGTACCACCTAGCCACCCCCTAATCTGCTTTTGATGACCTATCAATGATCAATAAAATGAGATGGTGGAAACCTGACTCTGTGGAAGCAATGTGAATGCAGATCTTCTTTCCTCCTTTGGAGAAGTAGAGGACTATGACAGTTACACACATTTTTCAGACTTAATTGAAACACTTGATAGTTTGACTAAAACTGCTTGATTATTTCTTCCTTTCTTCTTTTTTTTTACCCAAGGGATGACTTGATGGGTAAGAGAGGATGAAGGGATATATTCATAAATGAAAAAATATTGCCGAGCATGTTTTAAATGACATAGTGGGGTTAGTTTTAACATGCTGAGGTTCCACATTTGACAAGGGGATAGTTTTGGGTCAATTGAAGTTCACATATTATTCACTCAGTCCAGTCTAACAAACATTTATTAAGCCTATGTTGTATGGCAGACCCTGGGGATACAGAAACAAAAATGAAACCATCCCTGCCCTCAAGAAGTTAATATTCTACTGAATATAATACAGCTTCTAAACAGAGAAGTACAAAGCATATTATTTGGAGAAAGGGAGGAATAAAAACTAATGATTGATTCAATGAATGAATGAATGAATGAATGAATGAATAAGGATTTGTTAAGGACTCACCAGCCCCAGGCACAGTCTAGGTCCTAGGACTCTAGATTGTTGCCTAACATATGCTTTAAAGGAAGCTTTCAGATTCTGAGAATCCTAAGAGACAGGGGTGAGGAGGGAAAGTATTCCAGTCATGGGGCAGTCAGTGCAAAAGTATAGAGATGGGAGATTTCAGAGTCAGAAGAGACCTGGATCCAACAGTTTAGTTTTATACATAATAGGACACTGAGTACAAGAGAGGGGAAATGACTTGCCCAAAGGCATACATCTAGTCAGTCAATTCATATTCTTTGGCATTTCCTAACTTGAAAAGTTTCATGTCAT
The DNA here is from genome assembly GCF_037893015.1 of Macrotis lagotis. Lineage (NCBI taxonomy): Eukaryota > Metazoa > Chordata > Mammalia > Peramelemorphia > Peramelidae > Macrotis > Macrotis lagotis. Next base: position 677,368,941 of record NC_133666.1, read on the forward strand.
CTATAATCTCAGAAGACAAGAAAGGAATTCCACAGGCCACCATTTGGGTAAATTGGGAGAGAATAGGCATTGGTCCCCCAAGGATCCTAAAATCATTGGTTTGGGATTTGGAACTTGGAGGGACCTCAGACATCACCTTATGCAATGCCTCTATTTCATGTACAAGGATCATTGTCATGAATCTAGTTGGGACTTTGAATTTACTGCAAATGATCCAATTGAGGAAATAATAATAATAATTTGCGGACATCACACTAACTCTTTTAAAAATATTATCTCATTCAATCCTCACAACAACCCTGGGAAGTAGGTGATATTATCCCAATTTTACAGATGAGGAAACTGAGGCAGGCAGTGAGTGGTTCAGTGACTTGCACAAAATCATGCCCCTATGTCAGACTTATAGCTCAGACCTCTGACACCAAATCCAGGACTCTTTCTAATGAACCAAAACCACTGGGTAAAAAGATGGGAGGGACCATGGAGGAGGCAAGGTACCAGTCAGAAGTCTTGAGCCAAGTGCTCTTGGTTCCTGATTCCAGGCCAAAAGAGGGAGAGGCCCAAACCTTCTCACATGGTTCTGGGGTTTGTTCCCATATATTATGTCACTTGGCATGTCCAATCCACACATTAAGTGAGATAGTACATGGAAAATCCTTCGCATGTGATAAGGCCCTAGCAATATATATGGTGGATGGGGATGGAGAGGAGGACCATTCTGCTTACTTGTGGGCCCTCATCTCTGAGGCTGCTGGGTCCTTGCCTTTTGCTCAGGGGTCCTTGCCTGGTGGAGGCTTCCGAAGTTGAAAGCCAACAACCTTGAGCCCTCAGTGTTGCCCCCCAGCTCCCCTCTCCCATCCAGTCAGAGCAGTTAGTTCTCTATCTGTCCCGGGAAGGCTGGCCTCACACATTGCTTACAGTCTCCCCAAGTTGCTTTCAAATTACCACTGATTAGGGGTGTTTGGCACTCAGCCAGCTCTCTTAATGGGGTTCTAACCACCCACACCCCAGGGACAGTCTGCCAAGGGAAGGCCCTAGGAAAATTGGTAACTCCAAGGGGAGTGGAGGGGGAAACCCCAGTCTGGGTGGACCATGTGAGGACTCTGATGCCTGCTAGGATGGGGGAGAGGAGAGATAAGAAAACCTGTCCTGTGGCCCCTAGTGTCATCGCCAATCTGGGGCACACCAGTAACCTGCTGTGTCTTTGCCCTCACATACTGTACCACAGTATGGAAAAAGAGAGGGGGGCTAGTTTAGAATCTGACTCCCATCACCTCTGGGATCTGTGGGCAAATCTCCCACTTTCCCCTGTCCCAGTTTCCCTTATAAAATATGGAGGTTGTGATGTGCTCTAAGGTCCCTTCTGATTATAAATTTTGATTTTGGGGATCACCCTTTCATTCACTCTAATGATATACAGACATACTGACCTGTATGTTCCAGTCTCCAGTCTCCAGTCTCCAGGCCTTTGCACTGGCAGTACAAATGGTTACTCTCCAAGCTACCTGAAAAAGCAATGAAAGGTTTTCAGAATACAGAGATACACCAGAGGAAATTCAGATTATGTGAGGACAGGTCAAAGTACAGGTCCTCTCCACCTTCCATATGCTCCTAGAATTATTCTGAGGTTGCCTTGAACTCACCTCCCATACATCGTGGCTTCAATCTACCTGTAAAATAAAAAGTATAATAGTAGACAAGAAAGTCATTGCAGGTCCCACCCCATCCAAGGAGGCAAAGATTTGAAGGGGGCGAGTCTTCTCCTGCCTGGTGGACAGCAACCTCCGCTGGATGGAAGGACATTCAGCTTCTGGGTCCTGCTCTGTGGCCTCCTCTGTGGACAAGAGGAGTCTCGAAGGTCCCGTCCAGGTCAAACTGTCTATGAGTTTGTGAGATTTTGGCTCCATTTGACTCACTCTGTCTCAGATCAACCCAGATCTCAGTAAGAGTGGGATGATCCTTCTTTTGTGATCCTGGGTAAGTCACTTCTCTAGGGTCTCAGCTTCCTTTTCTGCAAAATAAGTGTCAAACTAGATAATCGAGGTCTACCATGTTGCTTTGGGGGAGTCTCCAGCTCTCTTTCACCTCTCTTCTCCCAAAGCATCTATCTGTTTGCAATGTAAGCATTCTCACCCTTATCTGACAGCAGGGAATAGAGTACTGACCCTAAGAGTCAAAAGAACAGAGTTTAAATCCAGCCTCAGACACTTGCAGCATAACCCTGGGCAAGTCGCTTAATCTTTGTTTGCTCCAGGTTTCTCATCCGCAAAATGAAAGCACTAACCTCTTACAGGCGTGGTAAGAATCAAAAGAGACAAAATAAACATTAAAGTTCTTATAAATGTTGGCTCCTATTAGGAATTAGTTTAAAAAGAAAACTATAAATACCCTACCCCTTAGGGAGGGATTGGGGTATCCTCATGACTTTTCCAGTGTCTCTATCTTCCCCCAGGGTGATTTCCAATGTCTCCTTTCCCACCATCCCAGATAAGGGTGGTTTCCTCTATCTTCTAAAATCCCTGCCCAAGGTGCAAGGATTCCCTGTTATAGCTCTGGTATCAGGGACTGAACTGGAAGGTTTGGGGCAAGGGCAGGGGGAAGGAACAAGAAGCCCAGGGTCCCAGGCAGAAGCAACCATTGTAAGTGAACCTCTGAGATCTCAAAGTCCCACAGGCTCCATATCCCTGAGAGCATCCCCCACCCCCACTGAGGTAGGAATGAGATAGGCACTGTTAGAGATAGCCAAGTGGTACAGATGCCCACAAGCAGGAAGACCTGAATCAAATCCTACCTCAGACACTTAGACCGGTTGTGTAGCCCTGAGCAAGTCACTTTAACCTCTGACTGTCTTCAGATGCCTAAAATGTAAAAATAATAGGACCCACTTCACAGGGTTTTTGTAAGAATCAAATGGGATATTTGTAAAACAAAAAAAGCAATTAGTGAACAGACATCAAGGATAGACCCTCCCCACCCCAAGTCATCCAATACCTCACTTTGTTTCAGGTTTTGTTTAGTCATTTTCAGTCACCTCCACCTATCTGTGACCTCATGTGGAGTTTTCTTGGCAAAGATACTAGAATGGTTTGCCACTTTCTTTTCCATCTCATTTTACAAATGAGAAAACTGAAGCAAAGAAGCTGAGTGACTTGCCTAGGGTCACACAGGTAAAAAGTATCTGAGGTTGGATTTGAACTCAGATTTTCCTGACTCTAGGTTCAGTACTCTATCCACTGTGTCACCTAGCTTCCCTTCTAATCCATCCATCCATCATCTATCTATCTATCTATCTATCTATCTATCTATCTATCTATCTATCTATCTATCATCTATCTGTCTATTTGTCTATCCATCTCTTTTTATTTTTATTTATCTATCCATCCATCCACTATCTTTTAATCTATCTATCCATTTATCCATCCATCTATCCATCTGTCTTTTTATCTATCTATCTACCTATTAATCATCTATCTTATCCATCAACTTATCTATCATCTAGCCTTCTTTTCATCTATCCATCCATCATTTATCTAGCTCTCATCTATCTTCATTCATACATCCATCTATCTATGTATCTATCTAGCTCTGTATCTATCATCTATTTATCTATCCATCTATCTATCTATCTATTTACCTCTCTAATCTATTTATGGGCAAACACATATATACAATATGTTGATTGAGCTGCATGTGTGAACATGTATTATGCATATATTTATAATATGCATTATATGCATATATTTAGACACATTGCATTAATATATATTATGTCTAATATGCACTATGTAGATTAAATATATTCTCTATCTATACTGAATATAAGCATTCAGACTCATTATTTATGTGGGGGAGGATGTGTGTGGATGTGTGAGTGCATCTAATGCCTATTCCTTTTTTTCCTTTCCCCTAGTTTGCAGATAAGGAAGACTGAGACTCAGATCAGCATCTGATGGTTAAATGGTCCAGGAACTCAGAAAGAGGAGAGAGTCATGTGGGTGGCAGAGGACTCCTCCAGGAAGTTGTTCCTAATCTTCTCCAGCTTGACCTCCCCCAAGACCCCTCATATCTCTCTTGTGTCCTTATATGAGTTCAGTGTCTTCTCAATTCCAATGGAAGCTCTTATTTGAGGTGTTTATATTCTCAGCCTCTAGACCAGTGCCTGGAAAATTATTAAGCAAACTACTGCGAGCCAGCCACTGGGGGAAACCTAGCTGATCAAAGGAAGGCCAAGGACAGTCCCTTCTCTCCAGGAGCTCACAGTTCAGTCATTGCTTATTTAACTGACCTTATTATTACAGTCAGGGCTGTCCCAGTTCTGCTGTTTAGGCTGGCCTCATCCCTCAACCTGAGCCTCAGTTTCTTATCCTGTACAATGGACAGAAGGAGACAGAGCTTGAACTTGATGATTCCTAAAATCTTTTACAATCCTAAATTCATGAACTTTGGGAAGGCTGCGTCCCCTCTCCAGGCCTTAGTGCATCCTCTTCTGAACAAAGGAGCAGGCTGTGTCAAGTGATCTCGGAGGCCCACTCTAGTCTGCAGATTCTGTGACTCTAGGATGTAATTAGACTGTCACCACATTCTGGAGCCTGTCATAGGCCCCTGGGCACCACTCAGGCCAATTAACCAATGCCCTGGGGACTCCTGGAGGATGGAGTGGGCCCTGTCGCCAGAAAGACTCTGGTGCCTCATTTCATCTAATCTGTGGGGCTGGGGGTAGGAGGGGGAACAGGCAGGATGAAGTGGTGAAAAATCTTCTCAGACTGCCCAGCGCCTTCCTTGAGCAAGATGGGAAGACCCTGGAGCTGCAACATGATGGTTACAATTCTTGAACATACTCCTTTGGCCCTTCCCTGTTGAGACTACGGTACCACATTGCTATAACATATTTTGACTATAAGTGTATTTTTGAATAAATAAGCTATGTATTATTTTAGAGACATCGCTATTAAACACCTTCTACCTGGCAGGCACAGTGCTAATCACCGGAGACAGGCATTTGTTGAAGGGGCAAAAATAGAGACTGCATTGTAGTCTTATTATATGTAGGAGATATTACATAAATCACATATATGTCTAAAATGCTTATACATAATATACATATAGTAATATTTAATAGTCCATACTATATAAAATATATACTCCATATAAAGTGTGCCCAAATGCTGGTATATAGTACATATTTAACATTGTATAAGGTGGATAGCATATAAAATATATATTACATAGTATATACAAATGCTTAAATATAGTATATATTTAACATTATATGATGGATATGAGATAAAATATATATTACATATATTGTGTGCATCTAAATGCTTATATATAGTTCATATTTAACATGCTATATAGTGGATGTTATATAAAATATATACTCTATATAAAGTGTATCCAAATGCTTGCATATAGTAGATATTTAACATTATATAGTGCATATTATAGAAAATATATTTTGCGTTTATAGTATGCATCAAAATGCTTACATAGAGTATATATTTATACTATATGCTATATACTATATACTATATAATGTGTTTAAATGTTTATATACAGTCCATCTATAGAATATATTTAATATCCATAGTACATATCATACATTATATATTACATGTATAATGTGTATCTAAATGTTAACATATAATACATATTAAATGTTACATGCAATGCATATTAGAGATAATAATATTTTATCTTGGTTTGCTAGTTTTTAAGGGTTTTGAGAAACCCAAGAATGTAGTAAATTAAATATATCCATAATTTTTCTGAAGAAAAACAAAATCAAAACCAAGAAAAATATACTTTGGAAATCAAATTTCAAAAGCTTAACAATTATCACCACAAGACAAAAGAAGAAACTCAAGAGACACAATTGTATGGTTGGTTCGTGAGGCCGGTAAGTGGAAACCCACATTTCCCCTGAGGTCACAGGCCCAAAGCAATGGGCCTGCTGACAAGGGTCTGAGGCTTAGAATCTCTCATCTGGCATTTGGAAGATGCCATTTTGGTGGAAAGATAGATCAGAGGATGAAATACAAACCAGGCAATGTTGATGATGGCAAGAAAACTGGAGCCATGGATTTGATCAAGAATAAAGCTAAGGATAACTTAAGGAGGTTGGGCAGTTGGTATGCCCTGAGGGACGGGGCATGCAAGGCCAAGATACAGACAACTGCAAGGAGGCAACAGAGTGTTGCAGTCGAGGGAGGAACGGTAATGCCTAAGACCTATGAGCAGTGAGGTTTCAAGGCTACCAAGACTTTTCTTTGCATTGCTCAGGTCCAAAGTGAGAATCTAGTGCCAAGAAGCTTCCTCTGCAGATACCGCTAGGGAAGAGAAGGATGGGAAAACTTTCATCTGGAGAACGGTTGCTGTTCAGAGTCTGCTGATTCCTCCCCCCATTCTAATTAAATTTTTTTTATTGATTTGGTTTGTTTGTCTAAGTTTCTGTCATTACCCTAATACTGAATATCCCAATAGGCAAGTCTGTTTTAAAGTAGGAAGCTTAACATTTTTTAGAGTTTTGGTCCTTTTTGGCATTCTGGTTGTCCCTGCTCAGGATAATGTCCTAAAACACATAAAATCAAATGCAGAATATGACAAAGGTAACCAATTAATATTGAAATAAACCATTAAAACATTAAAAAAAGTTTGTGGACTAGTCCAGAGGTACTTGATTGATATTTGTTGCTCAATGCATGCTGACTCAGATCCCTTTCCATCCTGGGGGCTGTGTCTTGACAGGCTCCAGGACCACTATCTCCAACAGTCAGTTGGGATCCAACCAGCTTCCTATCAAAGTGAGCTTGGGAACAAGATGTTCTGAGGCCTTTTGTTGGGACCAAGAACTTTCCAGAGTTAAGAGGCTCAGCTCCAACGTCCCTTGGGCATGATGCTCAGGTCCAGCCTCCTGCCCTCTCTCCTACACCGTGGCCTCCCTGGGGGTTGGAGAACCGGTTCCCTCCTCACTTTGATCCATGGCAGGGATGGATTCCAGATGGACACCTCCCCAGCCCCGGCTCTGGGGCATGTTTTACATGCGATTGATGGGGTGTTAATGATGTCAAAATTTTCAGACCAACTCCCAGGCTGGGCTGAGGTGGGAGGGACAAGGCAGGGAAGTGAGGACTCATCACAGTCTGATGGAAGCCAGGCACCTCAGTTGGATCCATCCCACTCAGAAGGTGGGGAAAGGGCCATGTGTTGGGGGAGGGTTGGGAGAGGCAAGGATGGGGTCAGCAGAGAAGGAGGGAATTCACCTGAGCAGTGACCAGGAGAGTCTTGGCATTCCTGGGTAGTTACAGTTCCATGAAAAATGACCCTCAGGCTGTCTGAGTTTAGAGTATGGGTTGGGGGTCCCCAGAGGAGTCAGAGGAGAGGCTGAGTAGTCTGGTTCCTGGGAATTAGGAGAGAGGCTTTTAGGTTGCTCTCCTCCACTATCTTGACCTGTGACCTAAAACCCTTTCCTGCTCTTGGACCAAGTTTCCTTTTCTATAAAACGATGGGGTTTGGACTAGGAAGAGTCTCAGGTCCCTTCCAGCACCAACATTATCCTACTGATATTTTGCAAGAGAAAGTTCAAACTCTTCACCCACAACCAAGCATATCTCAGTCATGAATCCTGAGAAGTGATTTCTCCACTGAATTAATTCTACAAGAAAAAAACCATTTATTAGGAAAGCAGAGGGTTAGTATAGATGATTATTTTATTATATTATAGATGAATATAGAATAATATAGAATATTATAGATGAAAGATCACCTCCCTGCCCTTGAATTACTTATCAGGGAAAATCAAACAGGTACAGGGAATATTATATCAGATCCTGCCTCTTCTACTTACCTCCTCATGACCTTATAACTTCTGTAAGCCTCCGTCTTCCCATCTGCAAAATGAGCAACAAAGGTAGTAGATCCTTTCTCATTCCAAAGTTCTGGTGAAAAGTGAACAATATGAAGCAACAGAAAATAATTCTCATTTTGCTTTTGTTTTAGTCATTTTTTCAGGCATGTCTGACTTTTCGTGACCCAATTTGAGATTTTCTTGGGAAAGAGCTGAGTGATTTGCCATTTCCTTCTCTAAATGCCCATTTCACAAGCCACTAAACTGACTCCCCTATGAAGATTGTATCAATCTCCATCTATTCTTCCCAGGTCTTCTGCTCTAAGGGGTTAGTGAGACTCGGTGTCTCATCTAGAAATCCTTCATTCCTAAAGAAGATCATGACATCAGGGAGGTGATTTCATGACAGGCGCAAGAATTGGATTGGAGGGATGGGGTGCTGTACTAAGTCACCAGCCTCATTTTCTCCTTCAGAACCATTTGGGTCCAATGACCAGATATGAATCAGGACGACTGGAGATGGCCCTGGATGCAAGGCAATCAGGACTAAGTGACTTGCCCAAGGTCACACAGCTAGTAAAAGTCAAGCATCTGAGGCTGAATTCAAACTCCTGTCCACCTGACTCCAAGACCAGTCTAACCACTGCACCACCTAGCTGCTTCTTGCTAGAAATTCAAAGAGGATGTTCAACCTTTAGTCATGATTAGAAAGAGACCTAAAACAAGAAGGGAGGTAGCTGCAAAATTAGTCTGTGGTTCTTGGGAGACATGTCTCCAAATCAGGCAAATGAGCACTGTTTGCTTCACTGGCTGACTAAATGTGCTGGGGCTTCCTACCTTTCCCATTTCCTACCTTTTCGCATTTCACTCACCTCCATATAGCCTACTAATCATCTACACTGGACTATTGTGTTATCCTTTAAACAGGCCCCTCCAGCTCCTGTCTCTGTGCTTTTTCATTGGTTATTCTCTCCTCCTGGAAGGCTCTGCTTCTCTCACCTCAGACTCCCAGCTATACTGGTTTTCTTCAAGACTCAACTCATATCATCCAGACTCCCCCCATGATTAGTGCCTTCCCTCTGAGATTATTTTCCATTTGCAATTTATACATATATAACACACACATATAATGCCTTGTTAAACCAATTAAATAAATTTAAGTCTGGGGGAGGGAGCATCATTATAATGGCCCCTAAGGTCTACTTTATTAGATTTATGAAGTGTTTTTTTAAATAAAAAATTATGAGTACAGTCCCAATTGCTGTGAGTCCCCAGTTAGGAAAATTCTAATATGTAGGCAGAGGTTGAGTTCTCTGTCTAAGTGTACATTTCTATCTATCTCTATTAAATCTGGATCTCTTTGAGGTTGAGGAACAAATCAGTTTACAGGAAATAGTTGAGTAAAAAACCAGAAGATTTTATTATAGTGTCTGTGGATAGATCTTAGCATAGAGCCAACAAATAGCGAGTGTGTAATAAATGCACAAAAATTGATGGGGGAATTAGGGAGGATTTCCCTAAGATTTTTCTCTTGGGACTTCCTTCAGTCTGAGTTTTCTGCTTTGAGATGCTCATTGAACAAATGACCTTTCTTGACATCTCCCTTCTCTGTCATATCAAATCCTCCCTTTGCATCTCAGAGTTGTGCTAAATCCAACAAATCCAGACCCTCAGAATCTCTCCATCTTGTTCTGAGAGTGTATTGGGTTGAATCAACCAATTAAAACAGAATGAAAACCCCAGACTTGTGCAGCTCCTAGCAATTAGTCAAATCTATCATGTAAGAGACTAGATCCCTGATCTGAGTAATTTTAATTGGTTGATTCAATCAAATATACTCTTTCTTAACTTTTCCTTGGGTAGGCTAATCTCACACACCTCATCTGTACATAGGTATTTGTCTTGTCTCCGCCATTAGAAAGTTAACTCGTTAAGGGCAGGGACTGTTTTGCCTTTCTTTGTTTCTCTAGGGTTTGGCACAGTCTTGAAGCACAGTTAGTGTTTGATAAATTCTTGATGATCTGTTGGATTTCATTTAGACATGACCAAGAAGGTGGGAAGGGAGTATAACTCCTAATGTGATGGATTCCTCATTTCCACACACACTTCTATTGCCACTGACCTCCATATTGGGAATTGGAGGATGTGGGAAGGGGTGAGAAAGGCTCATTCATTCATGGGTTCACTATGTGATCTACTAAAAGAGTTTTTTGGTTTTTTGCCATCTGCTTCATCCCCAATAGGAAGAGACTTTAGAGGACTTTAGACTATCTAGTTTTTTAATTGATATCTATTTTCCCTTCTTCTCTTCCCCTTTCACCTCTGAGGAAAAATGAAAAAAAAAAGAAAAGAAAAGAAAGCCTTTGTAACAAATATGCAGGGTTAAAGAAAACAAATTCATGCATCCATTGGACGGGTCCAAAATTGTGTTTCTTATTCTATCTCTCTGTCAAGAGGTGGGTAGAGTCCTTAATCATTAAACAGCCTCCTGGAATCCTGGTTGGCCATTGGGTCAATCAGAGTTCTTAAGGTTTTCAAAATTGTTCATTTCTACAATATTGTTATTGTATATGTTTGGGTTCTGCTCATTTCACTTTGCATTAGTTCATACAAATTTTCCCAGGTTTCTCTGAAACCAGCACAGTAGTATTTCAGAATTATATCCATATATCCTAACTTGTTAAGTCATTCTTCAATTGATGGCACCCCACTCCTTAGTGTCCAATTCTTTGCCACTACAAAAGAGCTACTATTGATATTTTTTATGCCATTGGAGATCTTCTCATTTTATAGGAAAGGAATGTGAGGTTCAGACAATTAAAGGGACTTACCTAAGATCAGATACTAGTATGTAGCAGAGTCAACAAGTTTACTATCTCTAAATCCAGGTCCCTTTTCACCATATCGTGTGAGAAAATGTAGGGAACTAAGTCTAAGTCTGGTATCTAGGTCAGGAAAGACACCCAAGAGTCATTGGAAAAAGCAGTTGATGGGATCAAATCAAATGAAAGCTACAACTCTAGTTTTAAGATTTACATGGCATTTCCCCCTAATTTAACATGTACTATATGTCTATGACTCAACTAATAAGCTAGAGATCCTATGTTTTAGATTGACTCTGAACAAATAGCTAAATGATGGGAATAAAAATGATGCCTAGCAAACAGACTCTGGGAGAAGACAAGAAGAAAGGGAGACAAAGTGTCAACAAAAAAAAATACCTGAAGTCTTTGTTCCAAGATGTCATTGTGATACAGAGAGGTTGACTATGCCTCTGGACAGGAGCAGGCTCATGGGACCAATTGTAGCTTAAATGAAGTTGGAGACATGTCCAGCATGGAACTGCCAGTATCCAGGGGAAATGGCTGGAGGAGAATCAGCTTTAGAAATCTGGATTACCAAAGACTTCCTTTGAAGAAGAGCCAGATATCAGTTGAGTCTCCTTGGGATCATAAGTTCGTCATTGGGTTAGGATTGGCCCTGCCGCCATGTTGAAAGTTGTGAATGAAGCAGAATTGGAGCCACCGGTGAGGAAGAGAATCCCAAGGATCTGAACATGCCAAGGAACTCTTGGGGCTATGCCTGCAGATTGGTTGATGGCTGCCCAGACATAGGGGAGAGCTAAGCTATGTGATAGTCAGACTAATATCTACCTTCTTTTATACAATTTCTGTTAGGTTGGTGATGAGTAAAAGAATTTCACATGTTTAAGCCATGACTGTGATGTTGCTTCCATTAGATCATGTTTATATGATAGGAATTCCTTGAACTTTAGCACAAAGATAAGAAGGAAACAGGTGGCACCATAGTGCATAGAGAGCCAGACCTGGAGTCAGGAAGACTCATCTTTTTGAGTTCAAATCTGGCCTCAGACACTTACTAGTTGCATGACCCTGGTAAAGTCACTTCACCCTGTTTGTCTCAGTTTCCCTTTATAAAAAATAAAGCTGGAGAATGAATTGGCAAACCACACCAGTATCTCTGCCAAGAAAACTCCCAATGGCATCACAGAGAGTTGAACATGACTGAAATGGCTGAAAAACAATAACAAACAAGAAAGAGAAAGAGGGAAGGCGGGAGAGAAGACAAGAAAGAGGGAAAGAAGGGAGAGAGGAATCGGCATTATTAAATGCCTTCTCAGTCAGGTGCTCTGCTAAGCTCTTTACAAATATTCCATTTCATCCCCACAATACTAAGAGGAGATCATTATTATCCCCATTTTATAGTTGAGGAAACTGAGGCAAACTGAAGTTAAGTAACCTGCCCAGGAGCACACAACCAGTAAGTATCAGAGAGTAGATATGAACTGAGGTTTTCTTAATTCCGGGCTCAACACCCATTCTATTGCACCACTTTGCTGCCTCTAAAGGTGGAATTTTCCCAGTTAAGGAAGTGGTTGGGGATAGGGGCTCATCCTGTTAGGAGGGGACTCACGCTGTTAGGAACTAATTAGGCAGTGCACTGCTATAGACTAATGAATGAAACAGGTACCCACAAAAGAGCCAGATCTCAAGGCACAGGTCACCGGGTCCCTAATAACCAGAGAGAGTTTGGCATTTTACCCTCCCCCAAGAACCCATTAATGGGGAGAAGCACAAAATTCCCCAGGTGAGAATAGGTCTACTCAGAACTTTTTTTTAAGTATGTATCTATGTATTATGATGCATACATTGTGTATGTATTTTGCTTTTGTGCATGTGTATTGTACATTCATATTGTGCATGTGTATGAGTATTGTACACACACATGCATAGACATGTGTGTTACAACATGCATGATGCACTTAGATGTTTATGTGTATATGCTGTTTTGTCCATCAGTCTTAAAGAGGGCCGTGACAAGCACATGGATTTGGATTTCAGTGAGAGGGTGCTGGCTTATGTCAACTGCCTCACTTTCTTTTCTGGAGCCATCTAGATCCAGTGGCCAGATGGGAATCAGGTCCCCCTGGATGGGAAGCAATCAGAGTTTAGTGACTTGCCCAAGGTCACACAGTAAGTGTCTAGTACCTGAGGTTAAATTTAAATTCAGGTCCTTCTGTCTCCAGGGTTGTTGCTCCACCCACTGTGTGTGTGCATATATGTAAAATTATTCTATACATACCTCTATTTAACTATTCTTTCTCTGAATGCAAATAGCATCTTTCTCCATATATCCTTTATTTTTTAGGTTAGTGGTCAACAGTTCCCCTGGATAGGTAGATATTTTTTAAATTGTTCTCACTGCCCTCATTTTATGCACAAGAAAACTGAAGCCAAGAGAGGCAGCAATTTGATGAGGATGGCAGAGCTGATATCAAAACCAATATTCAAACCCAAGCCTCCTAAAGTCTTTTTCCTTCCTTTGTCCCCTATCAGTTCCTGTGAATGCCAGACCGGCTTCTAAGACTCTTCGATTAGAAGGAAGCTGAACAGAATTCCCTTGCTTTGCATCATAACCTTCCACCCCTTGACTTGGGTCAATGCTTTGGGACGCAGCAATGGGCCTCTGTCTTAGAAGATGCTGCAGGAAGCCCCCTTCGGCACCGTGTTGCAATTTAATCATTATTTACTGATAAGAAACTAGAAAGAAAAATGGCTCAGAAGAGAATTACTGAACCCATCAATGCCTCTTCTCCCTTTTGGAGCCTATGCTTTTCCAAGGGGAAGTTTACCAGCAGATCAGAACACTGATCAGCATCCCCCTGGGGATCATCTTTGGCTGAGCCTCTAGGAACCAAAATCACTGCAACAAGGAAGAGCCTCAGAGGGAGAGCCAATCTCCCCAGCTTAAAGTTACACAGTCAGGACTGGAAATTGGGTCCCCAATCCATTGATGATTTTACATCATGGTTCCATCCATCTGCTTTGTTCAAAGAGAAACCTGCCTTTGTAAGTGTGCTTGGGGATTCTGCCCCTTCAAAGGAATATCTAGCAACCAATGCTTTGGAGGTAACTACTTTGAAAAGCCTGTTGACTCCTGCGTATCTCATCCCCAGAGGCTCAAACATAGGCAACTTGGCCAGGGAGATTGATGACCATTGCTTTGCAAATGCTCTTTAAATGGGGGTGGGGGGTTGTTACTTTTGTTTTGATGTTCTTGTTGAGTTGTATCCAACTCTCAGTGACCCTATTTGGGGTTTTCTTGGCAAAAATACTGACATTTCCTTCTCCAGATCATTTTACAGATGGGCAAAGTGATTTGCTCAGAGTCCCGCAACTAGTAAGGATCTGAGGCTGGATTTGAACTCAGTAACTTCTAGACTTCAGCCCCCCAACACCTGGTGTGATGTCTGACACCTAGTGGCCAAAATGAATATTAGGTGCTCCTAGATATCTGGAGGGACACTTTGAGGTCTTGGCATCAGAATATAAATTTTGTAAAATGAGTAGTAGAATGGAATGGCCTCTAAGAACCCTTCCAGGCCTGAGTCTAGGGGCCTGACTCTGGCATTCAAGGCCCCAGGATTTGGTGTCAAATCTTGACTCTACTGCTTACTGCCCGGCCAGCCCTAACCTGTCTCTGTAACGTGAAGGGGCTGGACCACAAGGTGAACCTCAAAGTGATTTCTCTGGGCTATCAAAAAAGTTGCTTTCATGCCAGCCTGTCCCTCTCCTGGTGTGGCCAAGAGACTGAGGGTGAGGCTGCTTCTCCCATTAGAGATTCTTGGAGGGAGCCAAGCCCAGCCTGTCCCAACTGGTCAGCCGTGGCAGCAGAGGTCCTGGAGGGCTGAGATGGGCCAGGGTCTGGGATCACAGCTCCCTGCCCCAAGCCACCAGGCAACACAAAAGCAGGTCTGTTTGGCTTGTTAATCCCTAACCAGCTGGCCGGGCATCACAGGACCCCCACATGAGTCACTCACTCAGGCCAACTCAACGCCCCATTAAACTGGAGGAGAAATAGGTCTTGTTCCCTTCTGACACCTGCTCCCCTCACCCCACCCCAACCCCAGCCTACCCACAAGGTGTTGAGCTGATGCTGCTGATAAGCCTGGAGGCTGGAACTTCTGGACCAAGGGAAAGCAAGCAGGAGCATGTGGAGGACTTCAATTTGCCATCCTAGGATGCCCCCTGGTGGACAACCTGGGACATCATAAAACAATTCAAGTTGGCCTTGACAATGGAATTCCTAAGAAAATAATTCTCTAGCTACTAGCGAAAATAAACGAGAAAATGAGATTGAAGAAGGGGGGTAAGGGATAGGGAAGGCTGCTTTCCATAGAGCTTTATGGCATTCCTGCTAAGACATTGGGAGATAGTTTTGCTCTGGGATACCAAGCACAGAAAGCTATGATATGATATATGAAACAATGTAATATGATACAATGTAATAAAATGTGATACAATGGAATGATACAATATAATATAATATGATACAAGATAATGCAACAATGTAATGAAATAGAATGCAATGTAATATATAACTAATAGAATTAATATGATATAACATGATTAATAAAGTATCATAAAAGCTAAGGTTATTATCTTATATAATGTAATATAATGATATCATATAATTACTATAATGCAACGTAAGATACATTATATTTTGCATTAAGATAAGGTAAGGTATGGGGAAGAAGGACTAGGAAGTACTTTGGAAATCATAAACTTGATGGAAGTCTATCGAAATAATGTCCTGCAGAAAGGACAAATTGTTATAAACCAGATAGGTTATAAGCAAAAAGTAGTTAATAATATGTATATATACTGGTCACTCGGGAGAGTACAGATTATCCCTGAAGGCAAAAATTAAGTCAATAATATGCAAATATGTTCAACATGATTGTACATTGGGGCGGCTAGGTGGCTCAGCGGATAGAGCACCGACCCTGGAGTCAGGAGGACCTGAGTTCAAATCTGACCTCAGACACTTAATAATTACCTAGCTGTGTGGCCTTGAGCAAGCCACTTAACCCCATTGCCTTGCAAAAACTAAAAACAAAAAAACAAAGACATGATTGTATATGAATCAGATTACCTGCTGTCTCAGAGGGGAAGGAAGGGGATGGAGGGAGAAAATTGTGGACCCCAAAATCTTACAAAAATGAATGTTGAAAGCCATCTTTAATTGTAATTGGAAAAAACAAACAAAAAAAAAAGTCAAGCCCAGGAAGGGGAGATCTGTATAACCACTGAGACACACTAAGCTTCTTATCAAAGGAAGACACTCCCCTCCCTCCCCAAATGCTCCAGGGGGCAACAATACAGATGAAAACCTACCCCTCTTCTTTGAGTATTGCTTATGGTAACTCTGTACAAACATTACAGAGAATCTCCCTCCATTCCTTTCATGTGTGAGCCTCCCCCATTCAAATGCCATAGGAGTAATTAACCTTTTTTTAAAATTGTGATAATTTGATCAACCCATAGAATCATAGGACTTTGGAAATCCTATATTCCAGACTTCTCATTCTGCAGGTGAAGGAAACTGATGCCCAGAGACCCAGGTAACAAGAGACTGATGTCGTTAATTCTGAAAACTCTAAATCCAGTTCTAATTTTATTAGTATGGCAGCGCCCTCTGCTGGTAAAGACTGGAAACCCTCCAAATGTCATCTTGTGTGATCCATTTCTAGATTTCTCCAGAAAATTTCGAAAAGTGTAATCTGGTACAAGATTTTTTTTATTATTTTATTTTAGGAGGTTTTTGCAAGGCAAATGGGGTTAAGTGGCTTACCCAAGGCCACACAGCTAGGTCATTATTAAGTGTCTGAGGCTGGATTTGAACCCAGGTACTCCTGACTCCAGGGTCCGTGTTTTATCGCCTGCGCCACCTAGCCACCCCTGATAAAAGATTTTTAAAAAGACAGAAACATAAAATTCTTGCCTAGCTGACAAGCAGGCAGCTAAGGAGCCCTCTCTCTGCTCCCATTCCTAGGGGTTTTCAGCCCCAAGTACCAAATTCTTTTACTGCAAAGAACAGGGTCCCATCATCTGGTTATTGGTACTATATATAGTAATTGGACTCTTTGGACTTTTCTTCCAGGTAAGATATATTAGATATTCAATTTATTTTCCAAATTTTCAATCTTTGAAGGCTGGGTGGCATAGCAGAGCTGAGCATCGGAGGGCTAAGTCTTTCGTATTCCATCATGGATAGTGGGTGGTAAAGATGCCCTGAGATGCGATGCCAGTCCTAGGCATTGGTCATTGCCTCTGATGTCTGGCTTCATTTCTGAACTTTTCACATGTGGATACAACCAATCCAATTCTAAAAGGGGCCTTTTCCCATGCACTCATATTTGCTTTATTGAGTAGTTATTGCAGAGATATTGAAGGCTTTGGAGGTGATTTTGGTGTGATTAGAATTCTACTTTAGAAATTCTAATATTAAGATAGAAGAAAAATGGGAAAAAACAGGGAGAAAAGTAGCCTGCTAAGAGGCTATTGCAATTGGTATGGGAGCAATAGAAATGGCCAAAATGGGGTGGAGGTGATAGATGTTTTGGTGGTAGAATCAGTAAGACCTGGCAATTGATTGGGGAAAGGGGAACAGATGAAGGTGACTGAGGTTTTGAATCTGAATCACTGTCAGGATAGAAATATGCCTATTTGAGAAATGAAGGAATATGAAAGGTAGGGTGAGGGGGGGGAGCCCCAGATTCCACCTCCTCTCATCTTCTTGCCCACAGGAGGGCCTATTGAACTTGGAGATTGAGGAGGAGGCAGACGAAGTCATGCTATTGTAGACAACTTAGTTGTGCATCTGGGAGCCAGGGACAAACCAGGTATATTGAAAAAAGAATTTCAGAATTATATCTTCTAAAACAGATTTTTTAACCTGAGGTCCATGAAATACACACACACACACACACACACACACACACACACACGTGCGCGTGCTTCACACTTCATTTGTGATTCCATGTATTTTATTTTATACATTTAATTATATTTTTCTGAGAGGAGGTCATAGGTTTCAACTGATGGCCAAAGGAGTCCATTAGACCATGAGCTCCTAGAGAGAAGAAATGATCTTTTACTGCCATATTCTCAGCACTTAGCGAAAGTATCTGACATATAGCAGGCATTTAATAAATGTGTATTGAATAATGATTTTTTTAAAAAAAGGATAAGACACCCTGTCCTTTAAGGGAAGCTCCACTATGCCTAAGGGAACTTCATGAGTGATCCATGAACAGGAAAAAAAGGTTTCCATCTAGCAGGATTTGAGAGTTTATTCCATTTGGTCTTCTGTGCTCTCTCAGTTTAAGTTTACCTTGAAATGGACTCTGAATATACTGCTGAGAAAGTATATTACAGTTTTTAGTGAGGCTCTTTGAGACCAACTGTTCTTATAATAAGCTCGTTAGGGTTGGCCTCAGACACCTGACTCTAGCTGTCTGACCTTGGGCAAGTCACTTAACTCTGATTGTCTTGCATCCAGAGCCATCTCCAGTAGTCCTGATTCATATCTGGCCACTGGACCCAGATGGTTCTGAGGGAGAAAGTGAGGCTGGGACTTAGCACAGCCACCCTTCACTCAAAATCCAATTCATGTACTTGGAGGAAACACACCAGTGGGGGCTCATAAGGCTGACTAAAAGCTAATTAAGTCATTATATAATTTATATCAACTGATAATAATGGAAAGTAGACCAGAGGGGGCTCATAAGTCTGACTAAAAGTTAATTAAGTCATTATATAATTTATATCAACTGATAATAATGGAAAGTACACCAGTGGGGGCTCATAAGCCTAACTAAAAACTAATTAAATTTCTTAACTATGTAAACTGATAATAATGGAAAGTATACCAGTTGGGGCTCCTGAGTCAAAGTATTAAGAAAACTCCCTCCACCCCACTGTTGAGGGTGATACCTAAAATTCTGAAGTTATATGTAGTAGCCACAAATTTGGGGGAACACTGCCAGACAGTACAAGTGCCAGGAAAATACATTACTTATCCATGTTGCTCCCAGTTGAATCTAAGCTCCCTGAGGGCAGACTATTACATGGTTTTGTTTCCATAGTGCTTGGCATGTTTTAGACCCTTAATAAATAAAGAATTGTGGATTGACTGATCTGAGTCAGAAGAAGAAGTGGTCCCAGGAGATAATGAATCCCCCATAAGAAGAGGTTTTTGTCAGAAGTTTGATTGTCATTGGTTTCAGATGTTAAATGGGGGTCTACATACAAGTTCAGGTACAGACCAGGTCTCTTGAGATCTTGCTCAACTCAGATTGTTTGACTGCCATTGCTAGGAATCAGACAGAGAGAAGGGGGGGAAAACCAGGTGGAGAGATACTTTGTGGTCCTCTTTAAAGACAATCACCAATTCCCCCTATTAATTTTAGGTTATCAGACCTCCTGTAGAGATCATCTCTCTTCATCTCAAATCATTTCATCTATCACATTCCAAGGTCACATTCTTTTTTTTTTTTAGATTTTGCAAGGCAGTGGGGTTAAGTGGCTTGCCCAAAGGCCACACAGCTAGGTAATTATTAAGTGTCTGAGACCGGATTTGAACCCAGGTCCTCCTGACTCCAAGGCCAGTGCTCTATCCACTGCACCACCTAGCCACCCCTCTTCTTTTTTTTTTGTTTGTTTGCTTGTTTGTTTGGGCTTTTTTAGGTTTTTGCTAGGCAATGGAGTTAAGTGGCTTGCCCAAGGCCACACAGCTAGGTAACTATTAAGTTTCTGAGACCAGATTTGAACCCAGGTACTCCTGATTCCAGGGCTGGTGCTTTATCCACTGCACCACCTAGCCGCCCCAAGGTCACATTCTGTAATCACCCTGAGGCTGTCTTTCCATCTCCACATCTTTCAGCTACATAACCTTTTCTTCACTCACACACCCATCATTTGCCTGGACTATAGTAATAAATCATCAAGCCTCCACTTTCTCCCCTCTGTATACAATTGCCAAAGGGATTTCCTCCATCCTACAAACAGTTACAAAAGTGATTTTTCTGAAGTTCCCATGTCTATGTCGGCTCAATAAACTGTGGTGGCTCCCTCTAGGATCAGTAGAAATGCCCTGAAAAGTTGGCCCCTGTCTTCTCACATAACACTCGGGTCCCTACTTGCTACTCCAGGACCAAGAAGTTTCAGCCTCCACCTCTGGGCCTCTCCAGTGGCTGGCTGTCCCTCCAAGTCAAGAATAGCTTCCCTCTCACTTCAGTCCTTAGAATTTCTGCTTTCCTTCAAGACTCCCATCAAATCCCAGTGCACAGGGGATGCTTCAGTGCTAAGTGGTTTAAATAATGATCCTTTCACTAAAATGGTATTTCAATACCCTTAGGTGGAAAGGATTCACAAGGAAGTTTAAAAGCAGCCCAGATAATAATAGATAAAAGCCACTGGGGAAAAAAAAAATTGTAAAGCAGTCAGCAAAGAGGGTCCCAGAGTCTCAGCTCCCCATCAGCCTCAAAAATGGGCCTTTTTTGATTCAAAGGGTGCAGAGCTGGGTCCCAAGGCAATTCACCCAGGGGCAAAGTCAAAGCCAACTGATGTATGTCTACTTACATACAGACAGAGGTTTAACTCACACCTTTTCAGTTTTAGCAATATATTGATCTACAACCCTTTACAATTCCTCTCTCCATTTGCATATGATACATCTCTATTTATATAAACTGTGTCCTCCATTAAATGTTAGCTCCCAGAGGGTGGGAATCATGGGGGGTTTTGTGCCCCTAATATCTAACCCAGTGTCTGGTACAAGAGAAATATTTTTTTCAATGAAAGATTTTATTTTATTTTGAGTTTTACAAATTTACTAAGGCAGTCTGTTAGTCTTTCCATTGTTTCCATGGTATGCATTGATCTCAGTTGAATGTGATAAGAGAGAAATCATATCCTTAAAGAAGAAACATAACGTATAAGAGAGAGCAAAATTACATAAGATAACGGTTTTTTCCCCTAAATTGAAGGTAATAGTCCTTGGTCTTTGTTCAAACTCCACAGTTCTTTCTCTGCATACAGATGGTATTCTCCATTGCAGAGAGCCCTAAATTGACCCTGATTGTTGCATTGATGAAATGAGAAAGTCCATCAAGGATGATGATCACCCCCATGTTGCTGTTAGAGTGTACAGTGTTTTTCTGGTTCTGCTCATCTCGCTCAGCTTCAGTTCACGCAAATCCTTCCAGTCTTCCCTGAATTCCCATATTTTTTTTGGATTAATATGAATTTAAACATTACTAAAATATTCTTGTTTAAGAGTAAACATAATACCCCTCCCCCACAAACATAGAACCTCATGAGAAATAAAGTAAAAGAAAGGAAAAAATGTGTTTCAGTCTGTGTTCTGATACCATCAGTTCTGTCTCCGGTGAATCACATTATCATAAGTCCATCGGAGAAGTTACTTCCATATTTTTCCACAGTTGCTATTGCTGATTATAATTCCATTTTTCTCTCTCCTTTCACTCTGTCCCTCTTCTAAAATGTGCTGTAGACTAACTGAGTGGTGCAGCAGACAGAGCACCAGCCCTAGACCAAGAGGTCCCAAGCCCACATGCTACCCCAGAGACCCAGCAACCACCTCACCCCCCATGGTCCTGAACAGGCCACCCAATCCCAGCACCTTGTAAAAAGTAAAAAAGAAACTGTGTTATATCTGACCATTCTCTCCTATGATCTACCTTCTCATCTATCACCCACATCCCCCCCTTCCCATTGTCCCCCTTCTCTCCTTTTTACTCTAGATGTCTATACCCTACTGAGTGTGTATGCTGTTTCCTCTCTGAGCCATTTCTGATGAAGCAAAGGTTCCCTCATTCCCCCTCCCCTTCCTCCCCTCCCAAATCATTGCAAAAGATCAGTAAAATATATATATATATATATATATATCTTTTATATGAAATATCTTAGTCTATTCCACCTTTCCTTTCTCTTACTCCCAGTACATTTCCCTTTTAGCCATTAACTCTATTTTTATACTATATTATAGCTTCAAATTCAGCTCTCTCCTGTACTTCATCTATAAAAGCTCCTTCTACCTGCTCTATTTTTTTTTTAGATTCTTCAAGGCAATGGGGTTAAGTGGCTTGCCAAAGGCCACACGGTTAGATAATTATTAAGTGTCTGAGGTCGGATTTGAACCCAGGTACTCCTGACTCCAAGGCCGGTGCTCTGTCCACTGCACCACCTAGCTGCCCTGCCTGCTCTATTAAATGAGTACGTTCATGAGTATTATCAGTATCACTTTTCTATGCAGGAATACGCACAGTTCATCATCATCAAGTCCCTCATATTTTAGCCTTCTCCTCCACTCTCTATGCTTCACCAGAGTCCTGTACTTGAAGGTCAAACTTTCTGTTCAGCTCTGGTTGTTTCAACAGGAACATTTGAAATTTCCCTGGTTCATTGGAAGTCCATCTTTTTCCCTGGAAGAGGATGTTCAGTTTTGCTGGGTAGTTGATTCTCAGTTGCATTCCAAGCTCTTTTGCCTTCCAGAATATTATATCCCAAGCCCTATGAGCCCTTAATGTAGTTTCTGCTAAATCCTGTGTGATTCTGACTGCAGCTCCAAGATATTTCAATTGTGTCCTTCTGGCTGTTTGCAATATTTTTCTCTTTGACTTGGGAGTTCTGGAACTTGGAGATAATATTCCTGGGGGTTGGGTTTTTTTTTTTTTGGATCTCTTTCTGAGGGAGATTCGTGGATTCTCTCAATTTCTATTTTGCCTTCTGCTTCTAGGATATCAGGGCAATTTTCCTGTAGGATTTCTTTAAAAAATGATGTCATGGCTCTTTTCCTGATTCATTGATTTTTAAGTTATCTTTCCTGAATCTGTTTTCCAGATCAGTTGTTTTTTTTTTCAATGAGATGCTTCACATTTTCTTCTAATTTTTCATTCTTTTGGTGTTGAAGTATTATGTCTTGATTATGTCTTGATCATAAAGTCATCAGCTTCCTTTAGCTCCATTCTACACCTGAGGGATGTTTTCCTCAGAGAGCTTTCTTATCTCTTTTTCCATCTGGCCAATTCTGCTTTTTTAAAGCATTCTTCTCCCCAATAACTTTTTGGACTGTTTTATCCATTTGACCTAAGCTGGTTTTGTTTTTATTATTTTTGCAAGGCAATGGGGTTAAGTGGCTTGCCCAAGACCACACAGCTAGGCACTTATTAAGTGTCTGAGGCCAGATTTGAAGTCAGATACTACCGACTCCAGGGCCAGTGTTCTATCCACTGCGCCACCTTAGCTGCCCCCTAAGCTGGTTTTTAACCTGTTATTTTCTTCAGCATTTTTTTTGGATCTCCTTGACTAAGCTGCTGACTTCTTTTTCATGGTTTTCCTGCATCTCTCATTTCTTTTCCCAGATTTTCTTCTATCTCCTTACTTAACTTTCAAAATCTTTTTTGAGCTCTGTCATAGCCTGAGCCCAACTTCTATATTTCTTGGAGTCTTTAGATGCAGAAGCTTGGACTTCCTCATCTTCAGATTGAGTATTTTGATCCTCATTGGGATCATACACAAAGTATTTGTCAATGGTCAGGTTCCATTTTTTCCTGCTTACCTATTTCCCCAGCCTGTGCCTGGTTTGGGGGTACTTCCTGAGCTTCTGAGTTTTATTGAGACACCCCCACAAGGATCTCAGTGTTTGAGGCTCTGACTGCTCTCCTGGTCTGTGAATGACCACAAGCATACCCCTCTGCAATGGGGCTGAGGGGGGAAGAGGTCCCTGTCCTATGGGGGGCCTAGACTGTGATCAGGATCTGAATGTGGTCAGAGCCCCAGAGTCCTGTTCCAGAGACAGAGGACAGACCTCAGAAATCTCCCTCCACACCCTTACCTTTGGTGGGCTGAGCACCCAGGGCACAGTTGCCTGGAGGTTCCTGCTGGGTGACTCCACGGGCCTGCTTCTGTTTTCTGGATTGGGCTGCCAGCTGTGCCGTGGCTGCACTGAGTGTGCTGAGTACACTGAGTGTCAGGACTACGCTCAGGGCCTGGGCTTTGCATTCATTCTGGCAGAGGTCTGAAGCAGAAGATCTGCTGATCTTCTAAATTGTGCTTGGTTCTCCCTGGGGTGCAGGTCAGGAAACTGCTTCTGCTGTCAGGAACCATGACTCCCAGGCACTTTGGGGCTGTTCCTGGGAGGCTGAAGCTTCTTCACTCTGATGGGATGCCCCCCAAGGCCATGGAACAGAGTTTTCCCACTATTTTCCAGGTTACCTTGGGTTAGAGATTTACCTCACTGGATCTTTCTGTGGGTTCTGTCTCTCGAAAATTTAGTTAGTCATAATTTTAAGATTTTTTAAAAATATTTTGGAGAGAGCACCTAAGAGAGGCTCTTCTGCCACCATCTTGGCTCCACCCCTCTACAAGATTGATGATTCTAAATTCTTAAAAAACACTTGCTGATGGATTGATTTGATCACACTCAAGTTTGATTCTGGGTTCATCCAGAAAGGTTCCTTGGGGGTGGTGGGATGGATCCTTCTTCCCATCCCACCTGCCCTGTAGCCTCCAGAAAGCTTCTGCAGAGTTGCCCCTCCCAAGACCCACTCTAGGGGCTGCTGGTCTTTTGTCCTCACTGTCACTACCAGTTGGTTCAAAAACCTCAAGGAACAGGAACCTGCAGGGATTTCAGTCTGAAGACCTCAGAGGCTGTTTCATCAAAGGTTTCATTCGACTTAAATCCCAAATCAAATAATGATTCAGTTCTACCTTAGGAATTTCAATGTCTGTGCTGTAACATGAGTTTCCCTCTACAAAGAAACTATAATATATTTTAAAGCCAACATTTCAGGGTCCCTGAGCAGGCTAGTGGGAGGATAGGGGTTAAGGGGCAAGTTTCCAGTAGCCCCACCACTCAAGTGCTAATAAATGGTATACTAAGCTATATATGGGGGTATAGAGATGCTGCCAAATATAAACATGATGCTCCTATGGGTGGTATTGTATGGTATGGTACACTCCTCTTTGAGAGAGTAGGATGCCTTCCTTTATGGAGAGTGTCCACTGGACTCTCAGCCTAGCAGGGGTGGGGGTGGGGGCAAGCAGGATCCAGGGTTTGCTAAGCCTGAGCAATCTCTCCTCTCTACCAGAAGGAGATTAGATTGACTTTTCACTTTTCTCCCAGCTCTGCGATTGACAACCTGGACCTATCCCCGCCCCCATCACCCCTGATTTTTCAGCTGCCTTTTCTGTCTGCCTTCCCTTTTTTGAATGGGAGTTCATTGAGGTTAGGAATGGCTTTTTTGGTTGCTTTTTGTATTCCCAGCCCAGTACTTGATGCTCTGCTTAATAAGTAGGCATTTAATAAATGCTCGGTGACTGACTGACTTATACCTAGCTACCACACCACAACTCTCCTTAGTCTAGGCTAGGGGATTAGAATGAAGATTCCTTCTCCAATTGTTCTCAAGAGGAAAGATAGTCTTTAATTTCCCCTTACCAGTTTAGCCCCCTCCCATCAAGAGCAATTCCAGGCAATTCAAAGAGTTGGGTGATACTCTACAACAATGTTATAGTAATAAAGGGAGAATTGAAATTGCCTCCTCCCTCCCAAATTCCAAGGCAGTTTGATGATGATGATGATGATGATGGTAGTTATAATTTCTAGCACATTAAAATATGCAAAGCATTTTCAAATGTTATATTATTTTATGTTGAAAAAGTGAAATAGAAAAACCATAGAATTTGAAATAGCTAGTAAACCTCTTCAGCCGGGAAAGTAATAAATAGGAACCACGTAAATTATACAAATTAAAA
The DNA here is from genome assembly GCF_037893015.1 of Macrotis lagotis. Taxonomy (NCBI): domain Eukaryota; kingdom Metazoa; phylum Chordata; class Mammalia; order Peramelemorphia; family Peramelidae; genus Macrotis; species Macrotis lagotis. Next base: position 677,394,432 of record NC_133666.1, read on the forward strand.
TAAACCTAAATTGTACACAAGAATCCATGAGTTCTGGGAGACAGAAGATCTCAGGTCAAACCTGAAGAAATAATGCTTTAACTAACGGAAATATCTTTCAATAGTCTTTGGGATTGCAAGTGCTGAAGATCGGGGGACATGAGGGAGACTGGCTTCCCCTACATGTCTGATTCTGGGATACCTATCTGCAGTTCAAAAGGCTGCACCTTGCAAAGCCCTGGAACTCAGGGAGGTGCCCATCAGATGAGGAGTGGTTGAATAAATTACAGTATATCAGTGTAAGGGATTATTATTGTGCCATTTTTACATAATTTCTTAATGATGTTTCAGAGAAACCTGAGAAGATTTCTAGGAACCGATGCAAAGCAAAGGGAATAGACCTAGGAGAATAATATTAAAAGCACGTGACTTTGAAGGCTTAAGGACTGCGATCAATTCAATGACTAACCATGATTCCAGAGAACTGATGAAGATGCATGATACCCACCACTTTTCCTCCCCCAAACATAAAGAGGTGATAGATTCAAAATGCAGAATCAGGCACAATTTTTTGGAAATAACCAAATCAATGAATACATCTGTTTTGCTTGACTATGCATATTTATTATGAGTTCTCTTTTTCTTCCTTCCTTCCTTCCTTCCTTCCTTCCTTCCTTCCTTCCTTCCTTCCTTCCTTCCTTCCTTCCTTCCTTCCTTTCTTTTGGGAGGGAAAGAAAAATAGGAAAGCAGGAAGTAAAGAGGGAACAAACAAACAAACAAGCAAAGGAAGTATTTATTATGTGATGGCTACATGATGGGCTTTGTGGTGAGCACTTTACAAATTTTATCTCATTTGATGAAAAAAGGAGTAAAATTTAAATTTAAAAGTATTCTGCACCTTATTTCTCTCACCACATGTTTCATTCAAGTCCTTCAATGTTTTCTCAATAAATAGAAGTAGGTCCCTTTTGATCTATGATGTATCATGGTTCAGAACTCTCTCAGGAGTTAGGTCGCAGGGCAGCCCATCAGGAAAAGTGACTACTTTGCCTGTCATTGGGCATTATGACACTGTTTGGGAGCACTGGAAGAAGAGTACTCAGAGGCAATTCCAAAAAGCTGGGTTATATTTCACAACTATGTTATAGTAATAAAGGAAGAATTAAAATTGCCTCCTCCTTCCCAAATTCCAAGGCAGTTTTATTAATATTATTATTATATCATTATCATTATTATTATTCTAGTTAAAATTTCTAGCACATTTAAATATGCAAAGTATTTTTCAAATATTATTTATGCTGAAAGAGTCAAAATATAAAAACCATAGAATTTGAAAATATCAGAAAAATGACTAATGGCAAAACTCAGAAAAGACTAGTAGGTGAAAAAGAAACACAAGCTCAAAAAAAACCACTAAAAAATCATTGTCAAGGAGAAGAAAATGGAATAATGGGTTTGGAGGATAGAGAAAGAAGAAAACAAATCCAGGAAAGAGTTGGGCACCAGCAAATAACAAAGAATTAGATATTTTGGAAAACTGTACATGTTGGAAAATTGTACATGATGCCTTCCCAGAATCACAAGTGCCATGCTGCAAATAGAATTCACAGAACCCCAAGCAGGGAGAATCTCAACTTTCATTTGAACTGGCACGTCAGCCAGTTTAGAAAAATGAAAAAGTATTTCTAGTTCCCTCCAATAAGTAAGACAGCTCTTTTCAGAAAACATAGGATCATAGGATTTAGAGCTGGAAAGGAGTATAAATATATAGCTCAATCCCCTGATTTTACAGATTGTGGAAATGAGGCTCAAGGAGGCTAATTAACTGATGCATTTAGAAGCAGCCAAGTGGTATTATAGTGTAGGACCAATGGACTTCAGAATAGAACGATCTGAGTGCAAATTCATCCCCAGACATTTAGTGGCTTGGTGACCTTGAGAAAGTCACTTAAACACGTTCTGCCTCAGTTTCCTTATCTGTAAAATGGAAATAATAATAGTACCTATTTTCTAAAGCACTACAAAAATATTACATCTTATTACCCATAGTCATATTTCTAAGTTTTAAAAAAGAGCAAAGAGGGTAGAAAAAGAAATGTATAAGATAAAATACCGTGAACCTTTTAACAAAACCAATTTAAGATATAATATTATTTAATCTATATAATAAACATATAATCTAAGAATTCTAGTTGGAAATAAAATGAATATTAAGAACCAAAAAAACCTTAAGAAAAAATTAAAAATCCAGGTTTTAAAAGAAAATAAACCTATCTTTGGAGTCCTGATGAGGAAATACATAAAATATTTCTCAATTATAATTAACTAATTTCTTCTACCGAAGGTCTTCTGTATGGTAATGAAAATATATTGATTACATTACCAAATGATACAACTGGATGAGGATTAGAGGAAAAGGTACATTGGTATTACAGATGGTCTTACAATGGTAATACAGATAATTGTAGAGAAGGGGGAAATTTGGATCTCTCCCAGGAGAAAGTTTTTATCTTAGACAAAAAGAGTATATGTATAGTGGGAGAGGTATATCAGGTTTTAGAAATCTTTAGACTTGGGGGTGGCTAGGTGGTGCAGTGAATAGAGCACTGACTCTGGAGTCAGGAGTACCTGGGTTCAAATCCAGTCTCAGACACTTAATAATTACCTAGCTGTGTGGCCTTTGGCAAGCCACTTAACTGCATTTGCCTTGCAAAAACTAAAAACCAAAAAAAAAAAAAAAAAAGTCTTTAGACTTAATAGACTGAATACAAATACATCATCAAAAAGTTTACATTTCCTTTTGGTGAAATGAATAACAATTTCCCAAAGAATAGATCAGTCAAACTTAATTGTCAATGGATTGATTATTCATATATAAAAAAGAAAAAGGATCATGGAATGGGCTTTAAAAATCTGAAATCAAACAATGTGATTTCTTTCAGAAATGGAGAAAATATAAAAAAAGTGAAAGGGTGAACAGGAAAATATGGAGTTATTCTTAAAGAAAAGATGTGGGGCGACTAGATGGTGTAGTGGGTAGAGCACCGGCCCTGGAGTCACGAGTACCTGAGTTCAAATCTGATGTCAGACACTTAATAATTCCCTAGCTGTGTGGCCTTGGGCAAGTCACTTAATCCCATTGCCTTGAAAAACCTAAAAAAAAAAAAGATGTGACAAAATTAAATTCTATAGTGGATAGAATACTAGATGGAATCAGGCATGAATTCAAATTCTACCTCAGACAGAAGTTTTGACATTGGATAAGTCATTAATTTCTCTCAGCTTAAGTTTATTCATCTGAAAAATAAGAATAGAATCTACTTCAAAAGATTGTATGGGGATAAAATGAAATATTTATTAAAAAGTGTTTTGTAAACTTTATGCTACATAAATGCTAGCTATTGCAATTAATAAGGAAATTCAAAGTATGATTGATAATAATATGCTAGTTTTTGTATAGAAATACACCAAATTATACAACAGATACAATTGGAAAGGAAAAAAAGAAATAGAAAAATAGCAATTGGAGATGAACGTGCAGTGTGGCATTGAGCAATCGTTTTTAAACTTTCTGATCATCAGTAAAAATACATTTAAGCAAGCATAGCACCATAAAGTGGAATGGATGGATGGATGGATGGATGGATGGATGGATGGAAGGAAGGAAATTAAAGGATGAAACAAAATAAATTTTGAACTGAATGAGTATGGGGTTATTAACATTTAGTAAGTGGGGCAGGAGCAACATGTTCAAACCTTCACTTTAGGAAAACTAATTTAGTAGCTATGTGGAGAATGTAGTGGGGGAAGACCAATTTGGAAACTGTTGCATGATAATGATTTTCATCTAAGCAATGTTTGTATAAGGAAAGAGAAGACAAATATGAGAGATGTTGTGGAGGTAGAAATGACAAAAATTCGGGAGCTGAGCGGATATGTGGCATGGGGAAAAGTCAAGTGTTAGGATAATACCAAAATGATCATGAATCTGGGTGAATAGAAGGATGGTGGTGTCCTTTAAATAGAAAGTGTGGATTCTGAAGAAGGTTGAGTTTTTAGTGGGGCAGGGGAGATAATGAGTTTTGCACTAGACATGTTGTTTGTATATATCCTTGGGAAATCAAGTTTGAAAATATAGGCATTTGGTGATATGGTTCAGAAGAAAAATTAGACCATTATAGATTTGGGAGTCATTTGCACAGATAATGATGAAGTCACCTAGTGAGAGAGTGTAGAGAGAGAAAAGGGCCCAGGAGTACCCTCAAAGTTAGACAGGATGTTTTGGAAAGTTGAAGGAAAACCAAAAAACAACACTGAAAGGAGAAAGGAGAAAGGAGAAAGTGGTACACAATGTCAATTATGCTAGAAGTCACGGAAAAATCAGGATTAAGAAAAGGCCACAGAGTTTGATAGTTAACAGCAAATTGGTAACTTTGATGAGAACAGTTTGAGTGGATTAAGGTGTCAAGGATAATGAGGAGCTTGAGGATCTGGAAGTCTAGAAATTTAGAAAGGGAGGGTTTAAGAGAAAGATAACATAATCTGATGCCTGTTTATCCTTTTTTTTTTCCATTGAAAACTTAATAGTTTATATGCATGTGAGTGTGCACATTCTTACTTGCCAGCCATGATCCTGCACCACAGAATTCTTATGGTGGAGTTGTGACAATCATTGTTTGTTCACGGTTAAGGGGAAGATGTAGGAATGTTGTGTCTGGATCAGCTGTGTTTTTACTAAAGGGAAGGGCTAATGACCAGCACAGCTGCGGGAGACCAATGATGGAGTGGTGAAGATGTAGCTGAATTGAAAAGCAATTCTTTTTATGGGGAAGGGGAGGGTATGTCCCATTTCTCTATCCTCTTATTGGCTTATCACCTTGGTGTTTAACCATTCCTAGTTGCCATTTGGAGATCACTGCAGTATCTCTGCCAACTCCACCCACCCACCCACCCAAAACCAAACGGGATCATGAAGAGTCAGAGGTTACTGAAAAATGCACAGCTCTTACCATGTACCTATTTCTCATTTGTAAACTCCTTGGAGACAGATTTCAGATGTCTGTCTTTTTATCCTTAGAGATTTTATTGAGGGGACTACTGTTCAACTTCATGGGTGGTCATTTACAATTTATTCTAGATAGAGTTTAACCATACACAGTTATTTGTATGTTATCTGCCCCATTAACTCTTTAAGAATAGGAGTTAATCTTTGTATCCACAACACTTAGCACACTGTCTGGTTAACAGCCTTCTTGCACACTATGTGATGCAAGATTTGAACTACCCAGTTCAAGCTGAGATCCCTTCTATCTCTACAGGTCTATGACCCTTTGAAGTTCCTCCTAAAATTCTACTGCTTATTATTCTATAATAGATCTAGGCTGGGCCATTTTATAGATGAGGATGCTGAGGTCCAGAGAGAGAAAGAGAACCTAGATCTTTTCACTCCAAAGACAACACTATGTCCATGGCCAAAATATCTACAGCTTTCTTGAATCACTAAAATAAAATTGAGTTAAATCAAAATAAATAAAATCCATGATAAATTAAAATAAATTAGGAAAATTCTCTCCTGGCAATGCTTAGAAGCCAGGAAGAAAGAGCAGTTTAGCCCAGATGTGGTTACCAGTCATGAGAATGTTTGGAGAGGTCCTCAGATGGAATGAGGAAAACAGCGAGGTTCCATTTTCAGAGATGAAAATCCCAAGATAATGACAAAAATGAAATTTCTTGGAAGACTGACCTACTTTGTGGAAAGGAAGTTTAAATTAGTTGTGTCTGATTGGAAATGGGAAGCTGCTAGAATATTGGTTATCTAGAGTAGATCTTGGCATGTAAAGATGTTGGTATGTGTCTTTCTATATTTACATTTTCCTTACAAGTCTTAATAGATGTTTGGACTCTGAATGAGTCAGTTGAGGTTTATTAAAATAGCTAACTGCAGTATTTTTGCTTTTCCAATCCCATAAACCACCCCAAAAGGTGGCATTGTTCTCCATTTCTTCCAAATCAATTTTTCTTCTTCATTTTGGGGGGTTTCTTACCTGTTTCTTCATTTCTGAGTTCTAGTCATAAGTATAAATGTCAAAAAAAAATCTTAGAAAGATTAAACCTGAGCTTTTAAAAATGAGCAATGGAAGATTTGAGAGGCTCTTTTGAGTCTAGCTGAGACTTGTTTATCGTCGGAACACTAATAAATCCAGCCCAAAGCTACATATAGCAGAAAGTGTTCAAGGTATCTTCAAATGTCATTACCATTTTATGATACTAAATCCAATCTGATAACCCTGATAGCATTTCATTAGTATTAATGACATGGAATAATTACTGTTAGAGTGACCTGTATTAAAAGGGAGATGAAGAAGAGAATCATTTAACATGGAGATAACATTGTGATAAATGGAAATTATGGCTTGATGGGCTCTGAGATCATGGTGAAATGAGAAAAGAAGGCAATTTTCCCTGCTTCTCAATTTGTTTAAGTCTCAGGCAAAATAGCAGCAAAGATTCCTTGGGGTTTCTATCCTACATTCTGGCAAATAGGTTCAGGAAGTTTTTTGACATTATGAATATAGTTAAAAGAAAACCCTTCAAGCATCATTTGTCATAAGACCTGGATTACATCTGTGACACACAGTGTCAGGGACCTTCTTCCCATAATGTGCCTGGTGAGTGATTATTATTAATGATAAATGGCAGGAGTTTGGCTAAAAGAACATAAAAAGGGGAATTGACAGAAGGCAGATGGGCATAAGGGGTATTATTTGAGATCTGAGATGCTGAGACTGAAGGTCACATATCTGCATCAAATTTGCAAAGCATTAGATATATGTTCAGTCATTAATCTGTCCTAAATGAAAACTGGCATAATAATAAACTGTCATAAACAAATCAGATAACTATGAAGGACAGGAACATCGCTGTGCAAATTGTGTAGAATGAGAAGGAAACAATAGTAATAATAACAAGTTTTGCAAAGTGCTTTATAAATGTTAAGATAGATGCCAGTATTACTCCTAATTTACCGATGAGGAAACTGAGACAAGCAGCGGTTAAGTGACTTGTCCAGAGCAACACAACTATTACACTAAATACACATCTGAAGTAGGATTTGAATTCTGGTCATCCTGATGCCAAGCCCCACCAGGCATCCTATACCATCCAGGTTTCTCTAATCCACTCATTTTTAAAAATTTTTCATTCATTTAAAGGCAATGGGGTTAAGTGACTTGCCCAAGGTCACACAGCTAGGTAATTATTAAGTGGCTGAGGCTGGAGCTGAACTCAGGTCCTCCTGAGTCCAGGGCCAGTGCTCTATCCACAGGGTCACCTAGCTGCCCCATCCACTCAGTTTCAACAGATAAAAAGCCATAAGAGACCAGGTTTGCCCAAGGTCACACCAGAATTAGATAAATAGATGAGATAAATAAACCCTGGCTGATCCAGGATTGAAACAAAGATCAGCTGTCCTTCTCCAACTTCTAATCCATAGAAATAAGCCAGAGGTAAATAAGGAATTGTCTATCTGAGCATCAGCTGCTGTGGGTTGGATGTTCTAATTAATGGCCATTTTAGAGTCACACAATATGAACTTGAATGACTGGGAGGCAACAGCGCTGGACGTACTCACCCGAAGGACAGCATGGAAGACGAGAGCCGGACAGGCAATTAAGATAGCCCCACAAGAGGCGGTCACCAGTGAGGCCGAGATGGTCAACTCCCTCTGCCTCCCATCAGTAGCATCTGTCACCATTGCATCTGTGAGTCCATTAGGCTTCAGTTTCTCAAAACAGAGGTAGGACCTTGCCCTCAGGTGCTCTTCCACTCCTATGGTGTGGAGATGAACCTGGGGCTACTGAAAGCCATGCCAACTGGATAGAGATTCCCCAAACGCTAGGAAGCTGGAATGTTGAAGTCCAAGTCTTCGTCATTCCACTAGAGTTAAAAAAGATACTAGGAAAGGGTTGCTTTTTTAATTTTTCCAGCTATGGCAACTTGTGAAGATTGACTATTAAGTAATGGGGAGCTGCTACCAAAAGTGTTGAAAACTCCCTAAAAATAATAGGTCCTAAGAAGAAAATAAAAAATTGTTCTTTAAATTTGTTCTTTAAATATACATATACATATGCAGGAAGGGAAGGCATGACAAGGGAAGGCAGTGCCCTGATATTACTATTTTCAGCTCTGAGGAAGTTTGAGATTTGGCTTTATTCAGCCCAGAGGTGAAAATTCAATGGAAGTGAACTGGGGTCCTAAGGTGGAGAAAGCTGGTCAGGTTTGGGGTTAAAAGGAAGACTGTTACTTTTGAGAAATGGAGAGATTAAGAAAAAAAAAAGTCCCTGAAATTGCTTACCTCTGTGAAAAGTCTAGTTTTGTTCTAAGATCCCCCCCACACACACACTCCCCAGCCCTGGAATGTGATGAGGTCATAGAATTTTTAAGCTAGGAGACTTCTCTCAGGAATCATTTTTCTTCCTCTCCCTAAATATTCTGGCTGAGGTCACTTGGATTGCCCTTTGTTCCCCTCAGTCATCTTATAATCAGAATAGTAACTTTAATATTTAAAAATTGCTAGGGACGGGCACTAGAGTGATGGCTCTGCAGATAGCTGGAAGATTTAGATGTGAATGGGACCTCAGATGCTGACTGCCTGCCCAACTTCTATTGGATTATCCAGCTTCGCTGGGCTTCAGCGTCATCCCTGCAGAGTAAGGCACTGGGCATGATGAGTTCGGGGTTCCTTCTGGCTCTAGGCCCCAGAGCCTCCAAGAATGAAGCATTTAGATGAGGAGAGAAGACCTCCTGCTTAGGGTGGCACAGGGTGGGTGGGCTTGGAAGACTAAAGGAGGTGAAACTGGACCCTGGATCTGTATTTCAGAGTACAGGAACTCCAATCCTGACATTTTTTCTGAATTGCTTTGAGACTTGCCCTGGATGATTGAATTAGAGAAGAAAAGAGAGATGCGCTCAAAGTTTCAGTAATTCAATAATTTATTCATCTAAAAAAGTGTGTAAAAGTATATAGCTCTCATCCACAAGGTATATATGAATGACATTTAAAATGGAGGCCTTTTATTATTGTTTCTTTTTATCAAAGTCTTTTTAGTGTATTGTACCAGCGATATACTGTAGTTTTTTTTTAAATGAACTTCACATATTTTGTATTCTTTCAAATTGTCTGCTATATATAAAAGAAGCTCACTGCAAAATGCTTGAAGGAAAAAAAAAGACAAAAATTCAGAACTTCCCAGAAATGTACAGCTTTTACATTTAAAAAAGGTTCTGAAATATACATACACGCATGCGGGACAATCCCCTCCCCCCCCTCGCCCCTCAGCTCCAACCACAGTTAAGAGTTCTGATTTCTGCATGATCTCCAAAATTAGAAATTAAAAAAAAATAAAATAACTTCTTCACTCTGTAGCAAATCCAGGGCTTGTACATTTCAGATTAATTCAGTAAAAAACTCACAAGTAAAATAATGCATATTTAAGGGAAATATTATACAGACTTTCACACAGAAGTACATAATAAGATTTTTTAAAATCTATTGCCATTCATTTATTTTGCACAAAAACGTATAAATATGTCACCAGCTTTTCTTAACTTAAAAAACTTAAATAAAAACGACACCAGATGAAAACTACCCTTTGCTGCCTTTTTTTTTAATAATTTTTTTGTGGGTTTTTTTTCCTTTTTGCTTAGAATTGGGTTTCTAGGGAAAAAAAGCCCCTGCATAAAAACAGCCCATTAAAAAAAAATTCTGATGAATTCTGGGAAAAAACAACCCCAAAGTGGTAAAAGATTACAAATGTCTACTTTACAATTTGTCTTCTCACCAAGGTAAATTTTTATACAAGTTTACAATCTTCATATTTTTATGCGCTTCAAAAGGCCTTGAGAATTTTCCTTTCTGATTAAGAAAAAATAGCACTGCAATATTTTTAAAGTCAATTTTACACTGTACACATTAGATACAAATGGTTTGATATATCAGATTCTTTTTAACCTATACATTGCGGAGGTGCCCCGCCCTCCCCCCGCCCCCACCGCCCCATGGGTGCTTCAGAGAACAAAATTAGCCATTTACATGGTTACTTCTCTGCTTTCACATTCCCACCGTACAACAGACTTTTTTCTTTAATATAATTTGCTTTTAAACATTAGATTATTTCAAGAAAAATACTTTTAAAAAAAATCATAGTAATTATTACACTTTTTTTTGTTAACCAGAACATGAAAGTATTTTGGAAGAACTTTTAAAATTTGCATGATTCTTTCCACAGACCCCTAGATCTCCCTGTCTGCTGATCCAAGTGCCCTGGCATTCCACACCCCTGCCCCTGCCCCTGCCCCTCGGTGAGAAGCCCACGGCAGCCACAACACAAGTCCCTTCTATTCACAGGGCCTGGAATGGAGGTGGCATAAAATGCTTCCATTATTAACATTTCAAAAAGGCAATCATTTTTACTAAACAAAGCTCCACCACAGTGGTTCCACTTCAAGTACTAATTTAATGACAAGTTTTATTATTTCTTTGAAATAATATTCCTATGGTCCAGAAATAATCCACCATATTTGTACACAATTGGGAGAGCCAACGCGCCACATGCCCTGTGATACGCCTCGCTCTCGTGGGAGGACTAGCTGCTTGGAGAGGGTCCCTCGATCCCCCTTCTGGAACTAGAGGCCCCATGCATGCCCGCCACTATAGCCCTGAATCTGAGTCACCAATCTGTTTGCCTGAAGTCGCCCCCGGCGCTTGGATAAGAAAGGGGGTGGGCAGCACTCTGCCTAAACCCCCTTTACTTAATGGCCAAACCTGTTGTCTGGCTCAGATTGCATTTGGCTCCCTGGATTTGTTTTAACCTCTCTCCTGGTTTTGAGATCAGAGGATAGACAGGTGTGGAGACAAAATAATCCTGGGGGGGCTCCTGATTGGGTTTCATCTAGAGTACCTGGTCCTCACTAATTTAAAAATAAAAACAAAGACAACAATAGGATTTAAAATAAATAGACAAAGTTACCATGTGCCAGACCATTCCATCCACACAGACAGGGATTTCAACCAAAGCATTCATACCTATTATTAAGGCGGCAGAAACTGTTTTGTTTTGATGGGTTTTTTAATAATGTACTTGAGCTGGTTCATGGTTCATAAAGCCCCACCTTATGGAGTTCAGACCCTCACCCATCCCTAGAGACCTTAGACCCAAAAAAGCCCATGGGCCCTTACTTTTAAACAGAGACTTAAAACAGGATTGGTTCCCTAAGGAAAAGGACATCACATTCTCCGTGTTTTCCTCCTTTTAGAAAAAAAAAAAAAAGGTACACACAAAACACAAAACTTCCTGTTGACCAACCAGCAGGCCTGGGCCATCCACAACATTAATACTGGCTGACTGTCTCTGCGACCAGGAGCTCCCAGGCCAACCTGGCACGGGCCCAGCCTGGGCTCCTGGAGGCTGGTTTGGAGAAAGGACGAGGGGCCATTCGCAGAGTGTAGTTCATTTCTTGGATTGAGGTTTTGAGGAAAGAGAGGGAGGTCCGAGCCAGAAAGGAACAAGTGCTTTTCAAATTAAAGTATGTTCATGATGGCATTGTACAACTGAGTGAGCACCACAAAGTGGACAGGAAGGCAGGAGGTACGGTCCTGGGTGGCAGGGTTGCACGTGAGCCAAGACAGCGCATTGTACTGCTCCAGAACAAACCTGAGGAGGAAGCACAAGGCCAAGGGACTGAGGGGCTGGCCCTCCATCCAGCTGCAGCCTATCGTGGGGCCTCTGTGCCCCTGCACCCCCCCCCAATTCTGCCTGTCTTTGAATCTCCTGCTTCCAAATGGTCACTTGTGGAGGCTTAAGGCCAAAGTCCAATATCTGGACCATGCTGGCTGACATGATATCTGGAAATACGAGGCAGGAATGATTCATTTTTTTCCTAGAGGAAGGAATTTACCTATTATGTCAATGAAAAAATGTCCGTGGGAGGCAGAGAATTTTAGTGAGTCTCATCTTTTTCAATTTGTTGGTACATCATCAACATTTTTTATTGTATTAATTTCAAACTTAATTTAAGGGTGCTCTTTGGCTTGGGTTGTATTAAGGCGAGCCTCACCATTCAGAGCACCCCAGCTTGTGCAGTTTTAGAGACCAAGGAACACATGCCTCCTGCAAACAGAGATGCTGCTGGGTACCCATCTCACTGGGCTCATTAGAGAACTGCCAACAGTGATGCCAGGTTGGCTGTGATGCCTCTGGGGCTTCCCTGGGGCCCGGGGCTCCTCCCTCAGCTCTCCTTCCTTCCATCCTCATGGATGGCCCCAAGATAGCCACAGACCAAAGGAAGCCCAGCTCTCCCCAGAAGGGCCCTTACCTTAGGACGTCTGATGTGGTTTTAGAGTCCAGAGGGTGTGGTACACGCTGGGAGTTCCTGGCAGGGAGAAGTTCTTCCATCTGAGCTACGGAGATGTGGTGGTGCAGAGAGGCCTGGGAGATGACAAGGAAGACGGGCGGTCAGAGAGACTGGGAAGCTTTGGCAGTTCTGGTGGTGACCAGTACACAATAGACTGATACGACAGTAAACACAAGATGATCTGAGGAGAGAGAAGGCTAATGAGGGAGCTCCAGAGGTGGCACCTTCAAGGGTACCATACAGGCAGGAGCCAGGTGGCCAGAGAGCTCAGCAAACCAAAAGCGACTGACTCATCTAGAACCTGAAGAACAGGATGTGAATTTGGAGGGGCCGGCTGGACTTCCGGTTTGTATACTCTCCCGTCCCAGAGAAGACAGGAAGATGCTGGCTCTTCCTCAGCAGGGCAGGAAGGGGAGCGGGGTATCAATGAGAAACCCGGTGCACCAGTCTGGAGGAGAGATGGACACATGTGCAGGAGACAAGACCAGAAGCTGACCAGCTCTGGAGGAAAGGCAGAGAGGGCAGGGGACAAGGCTGCTGTTCAGGTTTAAGGCACGATCTTCACTCACTTCGCTATGGGACATCCCCATCTTCTGCTGCTCCCACCCTGTGGTCCAAGGACTTCCAGTTCCTTGGACTGCAGGAGGCTGGTTTGGGCCAGAACAAATTTCAGAACATGCCAGCAACCCAAGGGATATTCAAAAAAGGAACAGGGGAGAAATATGACCAGTCTGGGGACTGTGGGGCAGGCAACTCAATCTCGTTCCCACACTCATAGTAGTATAAGCCCTAGCAGAGGTGGGAGGAGAGAGCTGCCCTGCTGAGTCTGGTGGGCTTCGAGTGAAGGTCAGATAAACCCTGAGGGAGGCTCTCCAAAGGGATGCATCCCACCAACAGGAGCTACCAAAACAGTGCCAGTGAGGTCCCATCCAGGGCTGTGAGAGGAAGATAGCCCAGCCACCCGAGGGAAAGTGGGCTCAGCTGGGAAATGGAACCCCAGAGCACCCTATCAGCCCCACCCACCTGAATTCCAAGTGCAGACCCACCTTTAGGAAGAGAGGGCACTGGTTTTGGGCTTGTGGACATGAGGACCAGAACCACTGGGGAAGATTCTCAGCTTTGGCCGTTGACACAAAATAGCCCAGAGCAAGGGGCTGCTGCTTCAGCTCCTCGGGGGCTTCTCGGGAAGAAAGACGCTCCCCCTGGCTCTGAGAGAGACAAGACACAGAAGCAGAGCCATCAAGGGACAGTTTGTCTTGAAAGCCTTTTTTGCAGCATACTTACTACACTGAGCCCATTAATTGCCTTTCTGGCCCAACACCAGGTTGAAAATGAGCAAAGAATGAGCAGCCAATACCTCCTCAGAAATGCCCCCCCTTTGCGAGAGCCCCAAGCTACTGACTCAGAGATCCAATGGCAATAGATTTGTGGTCAAGAGGCATTGCATTTTGGCCTCGATGGAGGTTGTTCTCTGGTAAGCCACCCCAGACCAGCCAAAGGACTAGTGAGATCTCGGGGGGGGGGGGGTGCTGAGCCCCTTTTGCCCAGTGTCACCCAGTCAGTGGGTCCAGATTTGGAAGCAAGCTCTCTTGGCTTCTCCCCACAAGCTGCCCTCCTCATTAAGATTACTGAGACTGGATGAGAAATCTAGGTCTAGATTTCTGCTGGGGGTTCTCTTTTGGAAACACCTGCATTGACTGGTTTCTTCTTAGAAGCCATTCAGAAATTTAAAAGTCCATTTATGCTCTTCCTCCAAAAATAAAACAAATTAAGAAATTAGGACCAGATTATTAACTATTTACCCACATGATTTGGGCATACTTCATTATACATGATGCCCTCCTGGGGAGATCTCAGGAGTCATGCTTCAAGTGGCTGAGAGAAGAAACATTCTCTACGACTCATTCAAATCCATTATTGTGACAGGGACACAAAATATCTAAATTTTGACTATATGATACATGAATTCCTCATTAAGCTGCAGATCAGCAACAGGCCTGGAATCTTGGATGCCCTGAATTAGAATCCTGCCACAGGCCCTTCCTAGCTGGGTGATCTTGGATAAATCAGGTCACTTCTTGGTTTCTCAGTTTCCTCAACTATAGTGTTAAAAGCATTTGCCTTTTGTGAGGGTTAATAGAGATAATTGGAAAACTGCTTAAAGTACCATGTAAATGCTAGTCATCATCATCATCATCATCATCATCATCATCATCATGGAGGGACCAGACAGGACTAGTCTCATGACAGGGTCTCCTTCACTCTGGTCAGGTAAACTCTGACATGAATGGGTGAGCGTCACTCTCCACAGTGGGGCTGGGGCTGGTACCAGACCCCCCATCATTCTTGGCAGGGCAGGGTCAAAACCAAGTCCAGCTGGTCCCCCCACCCCAGGAGCAGCAGCAGCTTCTCCCCCCCACCCCCGCCAAGGGGAAGGTGGTCCCAGGTTAACCCACATGGTCACAGCCTGTTGGCATCCCTACCAGGGTGCTGCTTGTCCTGAGTTGTTGTCTCCTCTCTTTTAGTTTTGTGTCTTTCCTGCAAAGACTGAAGGGCTGGGAAGAAGCTGGGCCCTACTGGGAAGAAGAACCCTCCTTTCTTCCCCTTCAAGTCCTTCCTGGCCATGGGCCTAGAGCAGAGGCTTTTTAACTCAACTGACTCAAGAGCCACAGATGCAGAGGCCCAGATCCATTTCAGGAGGTCTTCAAATTTGTTTAATTTTTTTTTTTTTTGGTATTTCAGTCTAATCCACTGTAACTCCATGTATTTTATTTTGTACACTTGAAAACATGACTCAGAGAAGGGTCTGCCAAACAGGTCCCAGACACTCACAGAGAAAGGTTAAGAACCTTGGTTTAGAGAAAAACCGACACCAATCCATTAATCCTGCCTAATTTCAAGGAAAACTAAGCTGAGGAACTTTCCTACTTCTCACACTTAAAAGGCTTTTCCTGTCTATAAACTCTTAACTAGACATCAAACCAAAAAAAATAAAAGGGGGGGGAGGTCCAGGGAGGTTGTGGCTAAACAGGTGAAAGACTGAGACTAGACAACTTCTTGCTTTTAAATGGTGGCAGTCCATTAAAGGATGTGAGGAAGAAAGCTCTGACCCAAGGAGGGAAGGATCACACATTGCCAGCTGTTAGGAACGAAAATGGAACCTCAGAGGCCATTCCCCTGTTAATGGTTACACCGAATTCTAAAGCAGGTTCACCTGGAAAAGACCTGCAGGCATCCTCTTGTGATAAACATCAGCTCTTGCAGTCTGGTCAAAGACTTGGATGGATTTTTCCATTCTGGAAATGAGTGGCTCCCACTTTTTGTTCCCTAATTTTAACTAGGGGCCCGGAGACAGAACAAAGTCTTCAACACTAAACAGAAAGCACCTGCCTGGAGCTCAGCTTGGACAAACCACTGAAGCTGTTTGACTCAGTTTCCCCATCTGTAAAATGAGGCCAATAAGAGCACCTCCCTCTCAGGGCCATTGTGAGGATCAAGAGATAATAATTGTAAAGTGGTCTGCAAATCTTCAGCAAATACAACTGCAGGTTATATTATTATGTCTCATCCTGATCTGGCCCATGAACAGCAAAGATCTATATTCTGGGCACCCTGTCTTCTTTCACACCCCAAAGCTTTAACAGCACCTCTCCAGGGAGACCCTGGCCCACAGGCAAAAAGAGAGGCATGCTCTGGGGCTGAAGAAGTCAGAGCCCTTTTTTTCCTTTTAAAATATCTTTCGATGAGATTAGTGCAGGGAAACAGAATTCAACTGACTGAAATCAAAGCTCTTGAAGTGAAGTCAAAGGAAAGATTTAATTGGTCCAAGTTCAGTCCAGATGCTCCACATGCCTATGGCTCACTTTCTTAACTCTTTAAATCTTATAATATTTAGGACAAGAGAAGAGCGAGTGCCACGAGGAAGCAGGGTCCATGATCATGAAGACCGGCAGCAGCCCCTCATGGTGGTGGGAATTCTGTGGCTGCCTCCTCATCCCTGGTGCAATACCAGGTGCAGTAAGGCACACCTTCTGACTCCTCTTTGTATCATTAACCTCTCTAGAGGGCTCCCATCTGGGCCTGCTCATGAACAAAGCATTCAGCTAGTTCTGTAGGTATTAGGAAGGATGAGAAGAGCTAATTCTGTAGGAAACAGGAAGGACTGTGATAGGCAAAAACCCATGAAAGCAGCCAGCCCTTCAAAGTTCTGAGCAGGGAAGAGAACATGGCCAAACTTACTTCAAATGAATGCAACAATCAACAATTCTTTCTTGAATTAACAAAATTAACTTACATCTGAAATAAGCAGTAATGTTGGCACTAGTTTCTCAAAAGGCACTCTGGGTAAAAATAACTTGTAAACAGCATGTGCCCAGAGCTTCATTTTTGTTAAGTCAATACTATTTGCATAAAACTCCAGCACCTGCAGAGAGAACGGCTTTCTGACATGATGCTTTATCATTTACGAAACATTTATATTCCAAGTTCTATTGTCCTCTCTTCAAAATGGAGCAAAAGTTGGGCCCTTCCAAGAGATTCAACCAGACACCTGGGCAGAAGGGATGGGATGGTCAGGGTTACTGACAGCTGCCTTACCCGACTGTGCTGAAAATGGGAGCCCACGCCGATGCCAGAAGGAGAGCCTGGGGAAGGGACTGGGGAGGAATTGGGAGAGGAATGGAGGTTCCCCGTGATTAAAATCCTAATGTCATTGTCCATATCATCTGGGAACGGAAGATCGAACATATCATCTGAAAGAAGACAAAGAAAAGCCACATTACCAAGTCACCTTACTTTCGGAGGGAATCAACACTGTGTTAGGTTCTGGTTTCCACGTGGGACTCTGCTGCTGCCCATTTTTTGGCTTGGTCTCTGAAGTGAAGACTACTGGGCTAAAGAGTCCTTCAGTCTTTAATCTCCATTGACGACAGTCTACTACAGAGCCCAGTCTGAACTGGGAGATGAAGACCAAGCCCTGGTTAAAACCCATTCTTAACCAAATAAAGAGGTTTTCATGTCAGAACACCATGCGGGGAAACAGACACCAAAGGGCTTTGCATACAAGGGAATTAACCTACATAATAACTAGTTAATGGCTGCTCTGCGCAAGCTGCCAAATCAGGCTTTGAAATCCATTAACATGCAAACTCTAAAGTGCAAATGCTCCACATTATTTGGTATTTATAGAATACTCAGTCAAATACAGACAGCAACTTGAGTTACAACATGCTATATTTGATCAGGCTGTAAGTATGCAAGTTAATTGAAAACACTATGGAAAATTAATAATGGGATTCTGCACATTTGAGGACCAATATGGAAATCTGGTGGTGTTCCTAGGCTTGGCCAAACTGTCCAACCTCACCCCAAATGATTCCCATTTTATCCCCTCCTCCACCTCTGGTCATTTGGTCATAACAGAAAAACAAACTCCTATCTACCAACCAAGGACCTCACAGGTCTTGAGTATGGCAAGCACCATGCTAGGTTGGGGTATAAAACCCCAAGGAGCATCCCCTCTCTCTGTGAAGGAAGATGCCAGGCCTGGGGGTGGAGTGGGGAGAGGAAGGAAAGAGAGGAAAGGCTCCCTAGAGGAGATAAAGTGTGAGGGGAGTTGAGGGCTTCACAGCCTCAAGACAGGACATCCCCATTTTATACTTGAGGAAACTGAGGCAAGAGTCTTGAGTGGGAGACTCACAAGGAGGCAGTGGCTGAGGCTGAATTTGGGCTCAGGTCTTTCTGACTCCAGGCCAGGCATAATGAGGTAGGGAGGTGGGAAGGTGGGAAGGTGGGAGGGGGCCAGTTTTAAAAGCTGAGAGGGAAGCTTCTATGTGACCCTAGAGAGGGTGAGGAGGCCCTGGATCTGATGGACCAAGCTGGGAGATGGAGGAGGAGCCCACAGCATCAGTTTTGAAGGGGTGTCACTGATCTAGTGCAGAATCAGATAAGCCTGGAGGCCCCCCCAGGGCACATCCCCACCTCACCAGCCCCCAAAGTGTCTCCTCTCAGAGGAATGGAGCATGCAGCTCTAGAATTTGGTTACATATCAGAGCAGAGAAAGCATTTAATGAAGGCTTGTTCTTACATTCATTATTACGTAATAGTCCTCCCCACCTCCCTCCACTCCCTCTAGAATGATGGAACAGGGAAGGGTTCTGTTCAGGTGGCCTGGATTTTCATCCCAACCCCTTCCTAGGCCTCAGTTTCTTTGTAAAATTAAATTGTTGAGTCAGATGCCCAAAATGAGCTTAAGCTCTAGGTCCTGGGATCACATCCTTCCTTTCCATTCTTGTTTTGCCTCTAGTTTGCTCAAAATAGTCCCAATCTGCTTACACAGGGGACTAGGGCAAAGGAAACCACTTAACAGTTGAACACGGAAGTCCCATTTTAACACCATTTTAGAAAATACCATTCTCCATACAGGCTTCCAATTAGCATGTGAAGTACCAAGAGTCAGGTTAGGAGGTTAAATATTTGTAGGCCTGGCTTTCGGACGGGATTAAAGACCTGGGAAAGGAGTGGATGTTAACAGGATAGCCTCTCTTTCTGGGAGGCCTTGCTGAAATGCCAAATCAGAGCAAAGCAAAAGGGTTTTATTAAGAAGCCATGATTTTTAAAAGCAAATAAATACTCATGGAGGAGATTGGGGGGAGGGGGGAGAAGAGAAGTGAGAGGAGGGGGAAGGTTATTAAAGAGTGTTTTAAATCACAATTTTATACTTTTAAAATAATTTTTAAAAAGCTTCTTTCAAACACATAATAATAAAACTAAAGAACAATTAAGAGACATTAAATAGAGAATTAATTTCTTATTGACGAATTATTTACTAAGAACTATTTGAAAGTAGCACCAATAGGTTTCATTTAGCTGCTGCAATAGATGAAACACAGCAGCAGCTTGGGGTCAGGAAAGAACTCCAAGGAAGTCAGTGTCCAGGGAACTGTCCAGATCAGGCCTGCTGGGTATCTCTGGCTCCCTCCTAGTGACCATTCTGGCCTCCTTGGCTCGACTCACTTGATATTTACTCTGGATCTATTTTGTATAAATACAGAGAATATATACTCCTCCAACTGCCCCAACCTCCTCACCCCTCCATTCTAGAAGGTAAGTCCCGGGGGGCAGGGGCTGTCTGGGTTGTTGTCTGTGGACTCCCCAGAGCCTAGCCCAGCACTGACACTGAAATGAGAAGAGTGTCTTACCCTGCTTAGATCATCACCTGCTTTAGACTTATACTTTCCCCTGAAAATAGAGCATTCTCTAATGGCTCAAGATAAATAGTTATGTGATCCATGGACAGATTTCTGGGGAAAGCGTTGTGAAAATGGATGGGGAAAAATGACATCTTTCATTTTATTAACTTCTAGTGGAAATTGAACATTTCCTTCAGTTAGTTAGAAACCTCATTCTGAGTAGTGTCTCCCAAAGGGTAGAGGACACCCAAACCTGCTGGCTGAGCTCACCATTATTGGGGCTGAAGCTATCTTCATTTGGGTAGTTGGCTGGAGCCACCTGGATGGTTGAAGATGTTGGGAACACCAGGATGTGTGTACAAGAAGCATCTTGAGGTGTGTTGAGTTGAGATGACTGGAGGTTCAGTGCAGTACTTCGGCCAAAAACAGAGCCCATGGTGACAGCATCTGTAAGATAAAGAATGATGCCATTCCTCATTTTTATGCCCCTAGGCACCATGCTGCTGCTGCTCTATCTGATGAAGTTAGTTATTCAAGTAGGATACAACCCAAGACAAGAGTCGACACTGAATGACTAGACACAAACATGACCTAATCAATGAGGGGTTCCCACCTCCTCTGGTCCCTGCCATACCACAAAGCTCCTCCAACCTCCACTTAAAGGCTCCACTGTCCTGCAAGGTAGCCACACCTCCTATCAAGTCTACCTCTGCCTCTTGCAAATGTCTCCTCTTTGCTTTTTTCAATCTAGAGTGAAGCAGAATAGGCCTAATCTCATCCTTTTTCCATGTCGTGACCTTTCCAATAACTAAGCAAATGAAGCACGGGCTCCCCAAGTCTTCTCTGTTAAAAGCTAAATATCTAGGGTGGCTAGGTAGCACAGTGGATAGAGCACCAGCCCTGGAGTCAGGAGTACCTGAGTTCAAATCCAGGCTCAGTCACTTCATAATTACCTAGCTGTGTGGCCTTGGGCAAGCCACTTAACCCTATTTGCCTTGCAAAAAAAAAAAAAAAAAAAGCTAAATATCTTTCAACCAGTTTTTTTCTTGGCCCAGTCATGACAGTCTTCACCATCCTTGGCTGTCTTCCTCTGAGTCTTTATTATTTACTAAAGTTGTTCCTAAAATGCAAAGATCCGAATCTCAATGAACAAGATGGTTTAAGCTCTTTAAGCTATCCTGCTCTTTGAACAGTTTGTCCTCTAAAAAGTCCACAGCTATTTTGTTAGAAGAATAACTGACTAGCCATACTTCCCCCATCATATACTTGTGATGACGAATTTTTGAACCCAAGAGTAAGACTTGATGATTGCCTCTATTAAATTTTACCTTATTAGACTCAGCCCAAATACTTGTTTTTTTGGATCTTGACTGTCATCCTTTGTGACAGCCATCCTACTGAGATTTGAGTGTCTCATAAGCATGTCATCTTTGACTTTATCAAAGTTATTTAAAAAAACAAAAACAGTTTAGGCCCAAGCTGAAACTCCTATAACCCTTCACTGGAAATCTCTGCTTTCCAGGTAGACACAGAATTACTTAATGCCCATGAAAATGTGGCCCTTCCTGTCAAGGCAAAGGATGCTACATTTACAAGTGATCCCATCCCCTCTGGCAGATTGTCCCTTTATCATTCTTATCCTCTCATTTATCTTCAGTCTCTACTTGTCAATTTACTGTCCTATTCCCTACTGGCTTACAAACAAGCCCACTGGACTCTCTCCCCCTACCAGCATAAGAAGTAGACTATAAACATTCAGCACACCCTCTTCTCCATGTTGTTTCCTTTCTCCTTCCTTTCTCCCTTCCTTAGCTGTCCTTGATGTTCTCACCAGCCCAGTTTGTAGCGGTTTTTGCTTTGCTTAAACTTACTAGCTTTAAAAACATTTTCTTTTCCTTGCTAAAGAACTTAACCTATGAGCTTTCTGTAGCAACCTATGAATTAAAATTTAAGCCTTTTCTTACCCTCCTGAGTCACATGGATCCTTAAGGCCCCTTCCCCGAGCCCCTTCTCCTCGTTTCCTCTCCACCACAAGAATAGCAGGAGAGATTCGGTCATATGCTTTGGGCCCAGACACATTCTGGGCTAGGTGAGCTTTACCTGGCATCACCACGAAGGCCCCCTGGGGCTCCATGGCCACCAGACAGGCGCTGAGGATGGTAGGGGAGTCTGCGGCTGAGAGTCCACACATGCGGCATGCCTCCTTCAGCTGTTTGCTGATTGTCTGCAGGGAACATTCACCAAGGAGGATGCTCCAGTCTGAAACAAAAGATAACTTTTAGTTTAGTCTCACCCAGGCATTAGAAAGGGTTCCGACCTCTCTTTGGCTCATCCTCCTCCATGTGGCTGAGGGCACGCAGCTTCAGGAAAGTCCTTTGCACATGATTGGCAGACACACACACACACACACACACACACACTCTCACTCCCACTACCAGATTGTGTGACACCAACACCAAGTAAAGACAAAAAAAACTATCCTAGAGAAATTCTTTCTAAAACTATAAAGTAGTAATAATTATTATTCCATAGATTAAATGCAAGGCAGAGGGAACTTTATTTTTAAAGAGGCCAAAGGGACAGTTCCCAGCATGTTTTTTGAATATGCCATCCCACCTTAACTCTTTTACTTATCCTTCTATAAGAGGAATGATTTCCCACCCACTTAGCCCCATTCCTATATGGACTTTTCTTCCGCCCAGGGCATGGCTGGGGCCTATCTTAGATTATCTAAAGATGGACTATACAATATATATATATATAATTTGCTTTGTTTTTAAAAGAAGAAGGTAACAGTACCAAAGAATGAAAGGCATTTTACTTAGGATTGGGGGGGGGTGGGGGGTGGAGAAAGCTTGAGGTAGGCGGTCCTCAATGTTCACCTGATAGTTAATTGCTCTGATAAACAAATATGCCCCAATTTTTCTCATACAACTTCTGTTTGCTTATTGTCAATGCAAAAAAGCACCAAGGCCCTTAAGGAAGATCATTTCATTGGGATTACCAAAATTGAAAGCACTCAGTCTTCGACTTCTTTACCTTTCCAACTCGCCCAAGGCTACAAAAATTCCCCCAGAAATGCATGCATGTTACTGTCTCATAAGCCTTCTTTACATCCAAATCTCCTTTCAAAAAAAATCTACTTCTCTTTCTCAAGAGCAGGTGAAAGAAAAACTATTTTCATCTCCTAAACATACTTCAAACTGGAATACTTGAAATAAGAGTTCTGAGTATAACATGAAAAGCACATGTTAAAAACCATAGAAATGCAAACAGATGTGAATTACAGATTTCAAACCAAATAAGGAAGAGGGGAAAAAAGGCAGTCAAGGTGAGCACTTCATCACAAGCACTTTAGAGATTAAGAACACACAGGGAGGCCGGTAAGAAAAGCCTCAAAAAGACTCATTCCCACACTAAGACCGCCATCCTGTTAATACCACCCAAGAAGGGCAAAGCACTTAGACCCATTGAGGGAAGAAAACACTGTGCAAAATAATGAGATGACATTCTAATTTTGTACTTGTCTCTGGTTGAAATCACAATTCCTTTTATCTCTCAGGCTTCTAGAAGATGCCCCTATTGGCAATTCTCTTGTTGGAGAAGAGAACTGGGATGAAAGGGAATCCCACAAACAAAACAAAATGCTGCCCTGACTTTTATCACTGCCACCCTCGTCTTTGACTCTGCATCAGTTCTCTCTGTTGCCTTTCATATTCCATTGCTTACTCCTTCCAGATGAGAGTAGCAGTGTTAATAAATTAGCACATTACCAGAGCTTCTAAGAAATAAAGCTGAGTCTTCTTTGGATCTCTCTGTCTCTCTCTCTGTTCCCCACCCCCAAGATTTCAGCACCTCAAAGATCTGACTTAATCAATTTGATTATTCCCTCCACTGATTCAAAACATAACCCCCAAGTTACAACATAATTGTTGAACTGATGAATTTTTTGCATTTTGTTGTAGTTGCAAGCTTTAATGTTATAGGTAAAAAGAAAAGTACTGCTGGGCAAGCTCTCTTCTCGACAACTAATTTTGAAAATTCATCTGTAATTGTCTTAGAGAGTTGCCTCTGGCACCAAAGAGAGAAGTTACATCCAAGTTACATCACTAGGAAGGATCAGAAAGCCAGGCCTCTAGTGACTACCACAGTATCACCCAACTCTGGCCTTCTGTGGCCAAAGAAATGACTTTTAGAAAAATCTGATGATGACCTTCCTTAGGCTCTTCTTCCTTAGGCTCTTCTTGGAATGAGAGATACAATGCCCATCATAGGTTCTCTACTGGAAACCTCTTAAAAGAAGTAGAAAACTATTAACTAGTCTTCTAACTCCCAAGGCCACTTTTATGTAGCTATGAGGTGCTGGAATTATAAAATTCTTCACTGGTTTCTTATGGACCATGAATCAGGCTGAGGTGACCTAATAATGCATTGGAATGTGTATTATCAACGTAATTTCATCTGCTCACCAATGCATTATTTATAGAATTTCTCTGTAGGTGAGGAAGTCCTCTTTGGATTTTGTGTAGGATGCCCTCCATGAAACTAGAGAATACCTCTGGCAAGAACGTGTCTCCCTCTACTATGTCAAGATGGACACTGGCGTCCTTCAAGTCTCAACTAAGAGTTTATCTGAGGACTGTCTTCTCTCTTGTTTGCACCTTACTGTGGGTATATCATCTCCCTCATTAGAATGAGAACTCCCTGAGGGCAAGAGCTACACCTGTGTCTTTCTTTGAATTCCCACTGCTTATTTCTCCGTCTGGAACTTAGTGAGGTTTAACAAAAGTTGTTGACTGATAAAACAAAATATAATTTGGATTCCATTATCAAAGAATCTTAAAATATGTCCAGCATCTTATTAAAAGGAGAATAGTTCAGCCTTTGTCTTCTTTTACCAAGGCAGATATTCTCTTGATAACAATAATCAATTAATACAATGAAATCTTGTAATTAAAAAAAAAGAAATCTGCAAAGAAATTAGGATTTGAGAAAGGAAGAATGAAATGATGATTCCCCAACATTCCATTATTATTAGGCCTTGAGGCTACTAATAAATAGCACTCATTTAGAAATGCTGAAAAAAATAACAATTGGTGATACTTTCTACAGGTTTCCAAGGTACAGCAAGTTAATGAATTTAAATACCAAGCACAATGCAGCTATTAGTGTGTTTAGCAATTTTTTTTTGGGGGGGGGGGGGGGAAGTGGCAGGTTAAATCTATGCTTTCAATGAAAGAGAAGTAAAATGTCAGTTCAAAACTTCATTGACAAACTTGCCTGAGGTTTTGGGAGGCTAGGAGATTCACCCAGGATCCCAGGTCACTATCTGCCAGAGGCAGGATTGGAACATCACTTTTGTTTTCAAGGTCAGCCCACTATTTGCTAGGTCACATGAACTCCCAAACATTTGCTTAAATGGCCTCTAAATTCTAATGATGAAGAATTTGTTTTTGTTTTTTCAAGGGTTAAGTGACTTGCCCAAGGTCACACAGCTAGGCAATTATTGAGTGACTGAGTCCAGATTAGAACTCGGGTCTTTCTGAGTCCAGGGCTGATGCTCTATCCACTGTGGCACCTAGTGGTCACTAATTCTAACTAACTGGACAAGCAGTTAATTGTGACACAAGTGATATTCTGGACTGGATACACAAAGACTTAGATCTGACATGATTGGAAACTGTCCATTACCTTCTATCTTTCTGTGATGTTCCCAAACTCCCTTCTATCCTCCTTCTCTTTTCCCTGGCCTTATCTTCACAGTCTTCAAGACCTCTTTACCTTTTAACTCCCCATGGCCAAGTCTCCCAAGGCGCCCAATCACAACTCTCCATGGTAGTGATGTCATCTGAACAATTCCAATGCACCATTCCCATAACTTCTGGAGCCCAATTTTTCGTGGAGACACTTTACTCCTCCGAGATCTGGAGAAGAAGGGAGGTGGGGAAAATGAAGACTGAGCACATTATTGTGAACCATCTCCCACCAACAACACCCTCCCACCCCCACCCCCCCCCCAAAAAGCAGGAAAAAGCACAGGGTGCTAGCTGTATTTGTAACAGAGGATGGAAAGGTTTGTGCAGGAGGCAAAACAAAAGAGGATGGGCAGGATTTTAATACATGTGTCCTGGAAAAGCCAAGGCTCCTACCTGTTTGGTAAATCAATATTTACAATGCAAGTTTCCAACAGTTCGCCATGGAGGTCGGTGCAAGAGGCCAACAGCCAGCGCTGGTCATGGGACAAGCAGTAGCCAACGAAGAGCACATTGTACTTCTGGCTGGCTTCTCCAAATGTCTCTCCCAGTTCTGTCTGTTTGTCTTTGATTGGCGCCAATATAAAAGGAGGGGAATAAAGCTGGATAGGACTGGGTCTCTGAAATCAAAGTCAAAAATTAATATCAACACAAAGCAGCCTGTAATACCATGACTGGATAAACACAAAATGGTACAGATTAATATCTACAGAGATGAAGTTCTTACGTTACTATGTAAATAATGGCCCTGGCCAAGTCAAGAGGATCTCTAAGTGATACAAACTAGAAAACCAATGAAAATCAATATTTCCTTATTTAATAAAATGGCTATTTAAAATAAGGAACCTGAGAATTCAAAGCATTAACTGAATAAAATCAAATGATTTCAAGTAATTGCTTAACTGTGACAGATGGTAAATGCATAGTTGTCATCTTCACTTATATTTATTATAAATATTTATATTTTTACAAAATATAACACATATGGTTCATTCCAGGCCTAAAATGTTATTTTAACTTAAATAGCTGGGATTATATGTCAAGAGGGTAATTTTGAAATTGGGTTGCAGGCCCCTGAAGACTAAGTAGCAGATCTACTACAATCCTATTATCATTTGAAAATGACAAAAAATCTGAAATTCCCTAAGAAGGGAGAATGTAATATTTTCACGTATCACGCCTGGAAGTCCCAGACAGACAGACTTTGGTGCTGTAACCAAGTGCCCCCCCAGCCCCCCAGGCTCATCAGTTTTATTCAGAGCACAAGTCACTGCCCTTTTACCAAGAAGATGGAGCACTTTGAAAGGAAGCTTTCTGATTACTAAGGGCTCCCAATGGAATTAAGATGCAAAGTGGGGCTACATGAAAAGCTATTACATGATCTTTCTAATATGACATAGCTTCTCAGCAATCAAACTCAACGATGAGCTTCATCTGTCATCTGAGGGACCCCAAAAGGCCCAGATGTTGGGATTTGTCTGTGACTAGCAAAAAGAGGACACTTCTGATCAAAACAATGGGGAAATTGCTGTTTTTCCTAAATAGCTTTTTATTCTGTTCTTCTTAGGAAAAATTGAATGGCTATACAGGATCCACCTAGATAATGAAATTTTAGGGGACTTTTGCTTGAATTTCCTAGGTTATCTCAGACTCTTGCTGCTCATGACCTTTTCCTGGTCCCAATTCATCTCAGGGCAGTGGGAGAACAGAAGAGCAAGCTGAAGCAGAAGGAGGTGAGATCCCCAGCCATTGTTCTATGACCTCAAGTCCAATGGACTCAGGCTCTGGCAAATCCTATGGACATTCCAGATACCTCTAAATGTGGAGAAGGGAACAGTGATAGGCTCAGTGGAAGAGGGAGAAACACTGGAGAATGATTGCTGGATGGCAGGGTGAGCAGCTTTGGGGGTGGGGGAGCAGTCATAGATAGTTGTTCAGTAACTGTAGTCCTCACTGCTGGAGGACATTGGGTGGTGAGTAAAATTTGATCAGTCTCATATTTCTGATTTACAAATTCAAATGTTCCTTTGTTAGATTTGTCTAAATATGACAAGTAGATTTTTGAACAAAAGACAGTCATCAGGTGGATGAGTGAACAAAACAAAGCACCCACTAAAGCCACTAAGTTGGAGGAAGTGTCATGCAGAATGCACAGGGAGAAATAGAGAACTGACCTCACCATGCAGCTTTCTGGCTAAGGTCAAACAGATTCCAGGCTTGTTAAGAAAGGCTGGAATTAATCATTTTTTTTTCCAATAAGCCTCTGAATTCTTTTGAATAGGCCTGAATGACACGAAAGACAAGCTGCTCATCAGGAAAAGAAAAGCAAACACTAAGAACATGATTAATTGACTAAGGCCAAATTCAAGAAGTTTTTGTTTTTGAAAAATCCTTAGAACAAAATTATTTTATCAACTAGGTGTGTACTCTTGTCCAGTCTCTTAGGGGACATTCTTCCCATCTTTGTCCTCCCCTCCTGGCTTTCCCAGCTAACAGCTCCAGCTTGTCTTGACAGAGTCACTTGCCAGCTGTCTCAGCCACAAGACCACCAGCTCCTGGAGGGCAGGGGATGGACTGACTTGGCCCTTCTGTTGTAGCCTCACGTTTGGTTCAAAGCCTGGGGCTGAGTCATTCTCGAACAAATGTTCACTGCTTGACAAGTGGGCAGCAGAGGCTGAATCAAGCCTGGGGGGAGTGGGGGGAGAGTTGAGACTTTCCATGAAATGCCACCTACACTCTGAACAGAGAAACAATTGTGTTCCCCATGACCAGATTTACAATTAGAAACTGTGGCACCTCAAAGACTGATTTTCAATAGAGGGTCATCACAGAACCTAGAGCAGGAAAGGGTCTTAGTCCTCTACAGTGGAGGATGGGAGGCCCCAGGGGAATAAATGGAAAAATCAGAATTTGAACCCAGACCCCTCCCACCACCATCACACTGACATCTCAAGGATATACAGATCTTTTAAAAGTGAGACAACGTTAGCAAATATTTTGTTTTACGTGATGAATTTGGAAGTAGATACAATATTGCTGGTGAAGGTTTATTGAGCCAGGTCTGACCAGGGTATATGATTCAGTAGGAATTACATGAGGATGAGACATTCAGATGAAATAAATATCTAAGGTAAGGTAAATAGGAGCAAATATAGTCATTTTTCAAAATTTGGGCTAGATGGTCCAAGTCAGTGTGATGGTGGTGGGAGGGGTCTGGGTTCTTGTTTAACACTGCATGTGGTGGAGCAGGCTGGCCCAGGGAGAAGCACCCACCTCACAGGGGAAGGGGTGGACCCAGAGCCATCACAGCTCTGCAGACATGGGACAGAACAAATGCTCATTGAGGGAATCAGTCACAGGGAAGCCCAAGGCTTTGGAAAAGGCAAATAGAATCAACCAAAGGAATAATCCAACTTCAGATAATAAGGGACTCAATAAAGAAAGAAAAACGTGGAATCAGCAAGGTGAAGGAGACTGCTACTTCCTCTCTAAAATCTCAGCAGAATAGCAAAAAATGCCTTCCTGTTCTCTAAAATCATCACTTTTGGTTTCTGGAATCTGGCTGGCCCCAAAGAAAGCTATCATGCAGTCTGCCAACCAGAGTCTTCATCTGCCAAACCCACCTCAGGGTTCTTGAGGGTCATCTCAATGCTGGCCGCTGGGCCAAAGCCCGTGAGAGACTTGATGTGGCTCTGGGTAGGCAGCGGCCGCCGACACTGGCAGTACACTGAAAATGCCATGGACTTCAAGTGCTGAATGTAGAAAACTTGTTCATCCTTCATTGTCTGCAGCATGTACTGGCAAGGCACAATCTAGGCACACACATTAAAAAGAATTAAAATCGGAATATAGGAAAATGAAACCAGAAGGATTCTCCCTATGACTCTGGAAGAACAAGCCACTTTGGTTTGACACAGTTAACCTTGCCTGTGCCCCAGAGCAAAGCATACTTCATGATTCTTTCCAGAGGACCCCCCCCCCCAACCCATTTTCAAGTAAATTCACAGCCAGTGGTCCCAGTGCTCCTGCTGAGGACCACCCTTTCCCCAAGAGATGAAGACGGCCAATCACTGGGTACTCTGGGACTACTCTTCTTTACGGCTGCATTCTCAACTGGCTGGAGTTATGATTTCAAAATTGTTTAAATGAATATGTTCGCCTGTTTTTCTTTAACCCAAATCAGTTGGCAATACCTCCCTTTGGCTGCTCTATACTTGCTTTCTAACGAGCTTCTAGGCTCAGTCGTTTAGGACACAAAGGGAAGGTCTTTTAAAATGTGCTTGTCAAATAAGCCATTTGGGGAGCATCAATATCAGGTAGATTTTTTTTTTAAAATACCAATGGCTATCAAGATATTTACAGATTAGAACACTGAGAAAAGAAGAAAAAAATTACTTGGAGAATGAAAGAGTTTCTCATATTCTCAGGTAAGTTATCCAGCATCTCTGTGTAACAGCGCATCAGACTGAGCAACCAGAAGTTGGCCGAGGCAGATTCTTCTTCTGCCGTGTAGGTAAAGGGATCCACCATGTAGATGACCACGGCCGGTGGATAGGACTGGCTGTCAGCTGATTCCGGCTCCGTGGGAATCCCTATCCTCTCCCTCTCTGTGACACTAGAGAGATGGTCATTGTTAGAAGCACAGCCCACTAATGTTTAAAAGTTTAGCAATCTTAAAAAGAGTTTAGAGAAAACCACAACATGGAAGGTTTCAAGAGTTAAACATTACAGCAGAAAAATATTGGAAAAACATTTGTTTACGAGATTGTGATCAACAAATAAATCTCCCTTCCAAAAAGTCTTAAACCCAACCATTCATGTCTGAACTACTTTGATGGAAAGCAACACTGAAAATGAGCAGATGCAGTCAGACTAACAAAAGAGAACAAAACAAAAACCTAAAAACTCTTTCTCTGCCTGAGTCTGGGGGACATCAAAGCCTCCAGAATACAATGGATGAAATAAGCGAATGAATGGCTGAATAAATAAATAAACAAATAAATACATAAATAAATAAGCAAACAAATAAATAAGGAAGGAAGGAAGGAAGGAAGGAAGGAAGGAAGGAAGGAAGGAAGGGAGGGAGGGAGGGAGGGAGCAGGGATCAGCTAGGTAGACTGGATAGAGCACTGGCCCTGGAGTCAGGAGGACCTGAGTTCAAATCCAGCCTCAGACACTTAATAATTGCCTAGCTATGTGACCTTGAGGAAGTCACTTAACCCCATTGCCTTAAATTAAAAAAAAAAATTACAAGGCCTGTATGGGCATTGGTTTTGAACGGCTATGGGACTCACTCCCATTTGGCCAATGTGCCAGGACAGCTCAGCATTCAATAACTGCTAGAGTGAGCTCTTCTCAGGGTGAGTCTTTAGCATCCCCAGAGTGAGTTTTCAGGAGGAAACAGGAGACTTTTGTTTCAGGAAACCCTGGATATTAGTGACCCACCAAGAAGAGGAGGAGAAGCAAAGAACACTTGGATGAATTCCAGAAGGGCCCTACCTGTCTTGTCCTTCTGGTGAGGGCTGCTGGGAGCAGCTCTGTCCAGGGTCTGCCTCCCCTCCAGAGCCCAGACTCCCCTGCACCCTGTCTGCCACGCTAGCCCCGGCACTGGGCGTCTGCCCCGGGCCACCGCCACTGCTGCCAAAGCCTGAAGAGGAGGTTGCACTGCCTGGGGTCACACCAGGTCCAGAGGAGGTGGAGGATACTGGGGCACCTGAGGAGCCGGCAGCTGCAGAAGTACCACCGGAGCCACTGCTGGAGGTTCCAGCTGCTGGAGCGCCAGGGCCAGTAGCGCAAGCTTGATTTGGAGGCGCTGCCCCCGCACTCCCAGGGGCAGTCGGCGCCTGTGCTGCTGTAGCTGCTGTGGGGGAGCTTGGGTACTTGGGTGGAATCAACAGGCTACTGTCCAGCTGCAGAGTGGCCAGATAAGGTGCTGCAAGAACATTAAGAAAGATTAAGGCCAAGACCCTTGGACCACTGATCCAGTCCTGAGTTCACCCTCTACAGATGGGAGTAGAGGGCAGCAACCAGTCTGCATTCACATATGAATAAATAACAAGCGACAGCATCCTGGCAACCAGACACTGTGCTATCAAGCTGTCTGCCCCTCTACAAGGTGGAAGGTTGTTCTACAAGGTGGGGGGACTGTTAAAGGGGAAAAAATGAGAATAGTCCCTCCTAGCCCAGGTTTTGGGGAGGGGAGGAGGGTCTCCCTATGGGAGTGCTGGGAGGGTACCTATAGTTCTCTGAGCACAAAGGGCAGACACCTGGGAAAACCTGGGCCCCTCATTTGCCCACCCAGCAGCACCACACTTCTTTGCTCAGAAGTGATAGGCAGGGTGGACACCAGAACCTCTGCCGCCACCACCACCACCACGAGCCTGTCTCACTCACCGAGGTGGTGGCGGCAGACCTGGGCATAAAGTCTGAGTCTGGAATGATTGTCACTGTCCTCGCTGCTCCAGGGCCGGCTGAACCATTCACTCACGAGTTCATCTGCCAGCTTCGCTGTCGCCGTTTTCCCCACACGCATGATCCCGTCCCGGAGTCCCCTGCAGATGGGTTTGTGTTGCCCCAGCCTGCACATCTAAAGCAGAAAAAGGAGGAAGCAGTCAGTGTCTGGCTGCCTCTACCTCACACAGCATTGTCCTGAACCTGGAGGTCTGCCCAGTCCACTGAGAAGACCTCTCCCCTCCTGCTCACAGCCTCCTTGGGTCCTTTTCCTTAGACTCTGCCTACAAAGGGCCATTGGTCATTCAACATATTTTTCAGACTGGGAATACTTCCAGGCCAACATCTACCCTTGTTTTGAATCTGCCATTAACTGGCTGCTTTTCTGAGGTTTACCATTGCAATGATACTCCTTGGAGTGGAGGGGGGGGGGTGGTGGTGGATATCAACAAATTCAACATCTTTAACCTTTGAGATACCTGCTTTCCAAAATGCCAGTGGTTTGCCCTGCCCTCCCCCAGAACAAAAAATAGGAAAGAATGGGCATTTCATTTGTTTGACTACTAGAAAAAGTTATTGGCAAAGTTGGAGTAGAGAAGCTACTGAAATAATAATCCATACACAGATGAATAAGCTAAATCATATTTGTAGCCTGAATCATTCAGCCTATCTTCTCCCCAACCTGCTCAAATTTCCAGAATTTTACTGTAGCCTTCTTTCATAATAACATATCAATTCTTGTTAAGCTACAAAATTAGGGAATGTGAAGAGGAATTCTTGCTATGAAACTCATTCTCAAAACATATTTTTCTTACCTCATATACAGCGCTCAAGTCCCTGAAGAAAGTTTTGGCTCCTTCGAGCAAGGCCTCATTTTCTGGACACACCACAATGTAAGCAACATCCCGATGGCCCCCATAGGGGTCTAACAACAGCCTCTCCCAGAACGGCAAGGAGAATGGTGAAATGGTGAGAAAGTCCTTGTCGTAGCCCACCAGGAGTGTGGGGATAGGCAGGGGTTCCGGGGACTCTTCTGAACCTGAAAAGAAAGAGCAGCAGTTCACTAAGACTGGGAATTTTAGTTCCTTTCAATTGACTTCATGAAATGTTGCCTTTGGGGGAAGGAACTTGGAAGTGAGGTGGAAGTGTTTATCCGGCATCTCCTGAGTACTGGCATTCTCCTAAGCAAGTTACACACTGATTTGAACCTCACAACACTTGGGGGGGGGGGGGGGGGGGGATGACAGTCACGCCATTGTTCACCTGAGAAACCTGAAGCAAATAGAGATGGAGTGACCTACTCAGGGTCTCAGGTGAGGCCACACCTACTTTGCTGCCCAAGTGCAGTAGTTTGGAATCAAGGGATCTGGGATGGAGTTTTAGTGCTGCTCCACAGACTCTGTGACTGAGGTCAGGTCACAAACTTGTTGGGTCTTTCTCTGGGCTGCCTGCACACTTGGGGAAGGGGAGACAAATGACAATTGCTCTTTCTATAAAGAGGAGACTGAAGATATGTGGATCATTAACAAAGGACTTCACTTGGTTTGGGTGTCCCATGCTCATGCATCAAGTATTGTGAGGAAGGGGGCACCAGGAGGTATGAGCCCTCCTCCTCCCCCAAGTGTCTCTTTTATCTGGGAGGCAAGGACGAGAATGACCTCATCAAGACCAACAAGAAGTCATCCCAAATCCGGGATTAGCACCAACAAGGTTATCTGTAATATTAACTTCTTGCTATTATTGTCAACAGTGAACTATATTGGACATGTGAAAATGAGCTTATGCTGATGAAAACGATGCACATGTCAACTTACACCTGAATATTTAAAATGTCAATTTGGAAAATGGTTGGAAATAGACTTTTAACCTATTTAAAAATCTTCCATAGGAAGAATTCCAAGGAATTTTGAAACCTTTCAGTACAGAGGAAGGAAATTGAAGTTGTGAAATCTGTGAATCCTGCCTCTGACCTTCACTGACTGTGTGACCTTGGGTTAATCACTTCCTCTCCTCTGGCCTGACAACATGAGGGAGGTTGGATGGAATGACCTCTGCAGCCTTGGATGGCTTGAGATCTGTGGTTTTATTTGTCATAAATATAAAAATGCAGTATCTGATGAATTTGGAAGAGCAACTAGGTAATATCAGGGAAGATGGAGATACATTACCATAATTTCAACAGAAACTTTTGTGTCACTGGTGAATGTGACTAAAGCATAGGCATCATGATAAAATGAGCATTGCCAAGAATACACCTCTTCCATTTGGATGGATGTATCCTTGTGAACTGGCTTTTGCACTTATTGAAACCACTCTGAAAAAAACTTTTAAATTGCTGTATCCCAAAGTGCTTGATTAAGATTTCTTAAAATGAAGCCCATACAGTCCATGCTGCTTTCACTAGTTTTTGTACCATTAAGTAAAATATTTCATATTTCATCCTACATGCTTCATGGCCTACAAAACTTCCACAAATGTGCTCCAAACAGGTTCATGTGACCTGGTGGCCCTGTGGAGATCTACCAGTGGCTCCTTCCAGCTCCAGCAGCCCTCCATTGCTTCCCTCCCCCTGACCAGGAAAGGAAGCCCAGAGAGTCCAAAACAGGCAGAGGGAGGACGAGAGCTCCCCAGCATTTCTATCAAGTGCAGTAATGGAAGGGAGCTCACCTGGTCCTCACAAGCTTCTATCATGCCCATTCTACAGAGAAGGAGGTCTAAGCTTAGGGTCCATAGGGGCCTGAAGTCAGACTTCTGGGTTCCATCCCCTACTGAACATCCTCAGCCAGAAAAAACAAAAGAAGCTCACAGGTATGTTCTCTGAACCATCTACTGAATGCCGATGGGAAAACCTAAGCCCAAATATGACCCTGATCTATTTAGAAATGCCCAGTAAAGAAGGGCAGAGAAACAGTAGCAGAGACTCAAAGAGGGAAATAGTCTACCGTAAGTGCCACGTCCTGCCATCTTGTGGAACTGCTGCCAGGTCAGGGGGCCCTGCACATGCTGGATGTTCTCCCAGGTCCGGCCAGTCCGCTTCTTCTGGATGGCATCCTGGAGAAAGGGCTGCAGGGAGAGCAGCATGCGCACCACGTCCTGCGAGGAGAGCATGCTGATGTCCAGCACTAGAGGGGATGAGAATGGAAGAGAGGTCAGTGAGTGGCCAAGGACAGTGGCTGCCTGACTTTCCTCTTCCCTCAGACCTCAGGGTGGCTGGGACAAAATTGGTCCCACTTATGAGAGCTGCTGCCCTTCCCTGTTCGAGGACCCCCGAGGACCCGGTCTTGGAAATGACAAGGCCCATATGAGAACAAGACCTGGAGGTCCTAGCAAGGTACCTTGGTTCAAAGCTCAACTGCTTCCAGTTGATGCTCTCACTTCTTTTTTCTGTTTTTTTTGTGAGCAATGGGGTTATGACTTGCCATGGTCTCACTACTTACCCTGCTCCCATGCATTCATACACTAGCAAGTGCCCTGCTCCACCAGAAACTTGGTAATTCCTCTCCCAACTAACATATGGTTTTGGGGCACAGGAATAATATTTCAAAAGTCACTCTTGGCAGAAACCAAAGTTTAGTATACATTGTAGAATTTGACATTTGTCCATTCCTCTGTAAATAATCAGACTTTATCACCTATGTGGGTTATTTGAGTTTAAACACTTAGGCCATGGTCAACAGCTTTCAGAAATCTACTTTTTCTTCACTATACCACTCTCACTAAAAGTGTTTTCTAAAAAAACTTGATTCCATATTCCTAGTGTAGGGCCCATAGGAATCCGAGATAAAGGCTGTGGGGTGGAGAGCACCATCTTATTCCAGAAAATTCCAATAACTGTTTTGGGTTTTTTTTTTAAGTTTTCCCCTTCCCCATAGAAAAAGTGGACCTACCAAATTCTGTAATTTACCTTAAAATTACCAATACCTTATAATTATCCTGAAAATATAAATATTTTTATGGTTAAACATAGAAATAAAAGCAACTTTTATACAATTGAAAGGCAAAAACTCAAAACATTTTCATTCAACACAAAATGCTTAAAGACATGGAATCAGGGGCAGCTAGGTGGCATAGTGGATGAGCACCAGCCCTGGAGTGAGGAGTACCTGAGTTCAAATCCGGCCTCAGACACTTAATAATTACCTAGCTATGTGGCCCTGGGCAAGCCACTTAACCCCATTGCCTTGCAAAAGCTAAAAAAACTCAAAAAAAAAAGTTGAAATTATCAGGATAGTTTTCAAAGATCTGTGTTTGAATCCTACCTTTGCTATTCACTGACAATCACACTGATGATGATACCACCAGTCATTCACCAGTAATGTGGTGGTACCAATGATACCAAAAAAGTGAGAGAAGAGATCTATTAGGGCTATTAGAGGCAAATGTCATTATCAATGTAAAAGCTCCCTCAAGGTGTAAATATATATAAATATAAATTTATACAAATATAAATACAAAGGAAAGAAGGAATGAAGAATAAAAAATATGAATGAAGAAAGAAAAGGAAAAGAGAAAAAGAAAGGAAGAAAAGTAGGTAAAAAGAAATAAAGAAAAATGAAAGAAAAAATTAAAAAGAAAAAAAAGGAAGAAAAAAGGAAAATAAAGGCAAGAAAATAGGAAGGGGTGTGTGAAGGAAGAAAGAAGGAAAGGGAGAATGAAGGAGAAAGGAAAATGAATGAAGATAGAGAAAGAAGAGAAAAGAATAGAGGAAGAGAGAAAAAAGACACAGAATCAGAAGTATACAAAGGGAATAGCAAACAAATAGGGATGTGAAAATTGTACGGGAGAAAAAGTAGATTGGAAAGGAGAGGCGAAGGATTCCAAGTGAGGCAGCAATGAGTTTCCTCTATAAACATAATAATCCAAGAGGGAGTAGGGAGGTTCCTAACTGACTGTTATGGTGGCCTCTAGGAATCACTGGAGAATGGTCCATCCTTACCATTTCTTACACTAATGGTCACACAGCTGATGAGGGAAAGAGGGAAGGAGGGAAAACAGAGGGATGGAGGGAAAACAGAGGGATGCTTATATTGTCAATCTGCATTACATTATACTAGCTAGCCATGAAAGGTCTTCATTAGCAATGTCTTTAATACACAAAGGATTTTTCTTCTAGGAGAAAAAGATGAAAAAAGAGTGAGGACTGCTGCTGGTGACAAATGGTGTGAGAATGGCTGCTTGGACTTTTTTGTTTCTGCTTTGTACCCTAAAGAGAAGAAATTTTCTTCTCAAAGAGGCAGAACAAAAGTGGCTAATAGAGTTTGAAAAGCTCGAGAGGAATAGAGGTGAATTCTTGTCTACTCCTCCAAGGTCCAGAAGGACACTGAAGAAACCAATAGGTCCGACCGACCACTGGGCTGCCAGCAGGAACTGCTCCGCTAACAGAGCAGGGAGAAGGGTGCAAGAGTCCCTGGGCCAAGAAGGATCAGTCCTGCCGCAGTTTTGCAGAAACATAGGTCAGTCTGTTGGATTTTGAGCCCCGGCAAAACTTTATAATGTTTTATTAGAAGTCTAGGAAGTGAATATTAAGAAAGCTCTGACAGCAAATAGCCCACAGGGCTTCATTAAGAATGTGTCCTGTCAAGGGACATGTATATCATGGAAACAATGTAAAGACTAACAGACTGCCTTCTGAGGGGGGGGGGTGGGGGGAAGGAAGTAAGATTGGGGGGAAATTGTAAAACTCAAAATAAATAAAATCTTAAAAAACAAAAAAAAGAATGTGTCCTGTCCTCCTCCCTGCATGTCCTTTTGTGCCAAGGCATGAAAGGGGCAATGGCCTTGTGGACAGAGGCCAAGACCATGGACGTAACAATTTGGGCTCAAGTCACAGATTACAGATAATCTGGGTGACCACAGACAAAACACCCACCCAATCTTTCATACAGCAACTGTCAAAGACCTGAAGGGCTAGAGGAGCTAGCTATCTGCACTGGTGGAGGGAATGTGTAAACCAGAAGTCACAACAAAGCCACAGGCCTAGAACAAGCTCCTCCCTTGATGCCCCCCCCCCCCCCAGAATTGATGTTTCTGGTAGAGGCAATGCCCCACGATCTGCTGGGCCTACTAGTTAACATTACAATAATAAATCTAAATAAAGGCATAGAAGAGTCTGAGTCAACCAATTAATTAAGCATTGATATTAATTATGCACCTACATTAATTAAGCACCTAGGGTACATTAGACAAACAGGGCCCTCAGACAGACTTGTCTCCTCCTGGGAGGAGGTGGCAGCAGAAATGAGTGAAATGAAGTAGGGAGAGCGAATACCCAGTGGGATCAATCCAGGGTGCTGAGAGGAGACCCTTTAGGGAGGCCCGGGAGGAGGCCCCCACAAAGGCAGAGGAGGCCTCTCAAGCTGGGACCTGATGAAGAGCAGCTAGGACAGCTCTCACTCCAGAAAGACAGACCAGAGCCAGGCTGTGAAGCCTGCTACTTGTCAAACATTCAGACTTGGAAAGTCATTCTAGAGATAAAAGGGATTTGCTTTTTGGGCAAAGAAAGGATGTCATCCAGTCTGTACTTCAAGTAGACTATTCTGGCCACTGTGAGAAGAAGGAGCAAGGTGGGGAGATGGAAGAGGATGGGATTTTAAAAGAACAAGTAAAACAGATCAACTAGGAAATCAAAGGAAAGGCTTCTAGGACCAAGAGCAGTGGCTAGAAAGCAATTGGTCTGAAAAGACCTGGGGGGGGGGGGGGGGGGGGGGGCAGTGTTTGGCCATCCAGCTCAGGTATCAGGAGGATAGGGAGATGGCTAGTTCCATGTGCTGACTGTGTGAGGAAGGGGGCAGAAGAGCACAGCCCTCAGCAAGACTCACACAAAAGGTAGTCAATTTATTCCAATCTGTCTCAGTAGGAACTATAGGGAAGCAGATACTGGCTTGATGTGAGAAAGAACTTGGAATTCAGCTACCAAAAAGAATGGACAGCCCCCAATAGTAGCACATTCTCTACTCACCCCTAAAAGTGGTCAAGAAAAGACCAGATGACTCCCTTGGGAAATGATGGAAAGGGAGGTCTCAGTGGCCTAGGATTGTGGACTAGAATCAGATCATCAAGTCCAGCCTTCTCATTAAACAAAAGAGGAAATTGCAACAGGGTAAAGTGACTTGCCCAGGATCTCTGGAGAGGCAGGCCTAGAACTGAGGTCTTCCTGGTTCAGAGAGGAGCGTTCTGTTTCTAATTCAGGCTTCTTTGGATTTCTTCTTGATTTGCTCATTATAATGGCAAGAAGCTTCTGCTGATCCATTCTGGGACACCCACTGGGTTTTTGCTTAAGTTCGACAATATTATTTGGTGGCCATTCTCTTGGCCTCTTCAGCACTAAGACTGATTGCTGCAAGCTCTATGAGCACAGGGACTTTACCTACTTTCTCTCTCTGTACTAGTTCCACTTTGCTCTGTATTTCTGGGTGTTCAACAAGGATAAGAAGAATATGAAGAAACAAGTAAATTCCTATATAAAGAAATTATAATAAGGAAAGTTTCCCATTCAACAACAAATTTAACAATTTTTTCAACTATTAACTGTTTAAGTACATGGAGCTGGGCCCTGTGGGTCCAGAGGCAAAAAATGACAGGGCAGCTTGAAGAGCTTATAGATTTCTGGGTGGGTATGGGGCATATAAAGAAGGAGAGATCCAGATAAAGTGCCTAAGAGAAATCTGAAGAGAAGAATGCAGCCCGGGGAGAGAGAAAAGGACTGGATGCAAGCGGTGCCTGACCTGAGCTCTGAAGGAAAGGAGAGGCTTCACAGGAACTACAAGGGACGTCTTAAGAGAAGGGAATGTAGATGGGGGAGTACTGGCACATGGGGTGGGGGTGGGGGGAAGATAGTGTGAATGAGAATGGAAATACACGTGGGAATCAGGCTGCAGGATGACAGGAGGGGGCTGTACACTTGTACACTGCACACTTGAGGCCACAAGAGTCAGTCAACCTCATGAGAAGAGGAAGAAGCAGCTTCCCTATATTGAGATGACTAGACACAGTTGTAGGACAGATCCAGAGGCAGCACGGCCTGGCAGACACAGAGCTTATTTTGGAGACAGGAAGACCTAGATTCCAATCCCATCTCTGAAGCCCACATCGTATGCCTCAGCGCTTTAGGCAGCCAAGACCTGCTTGGTGGGAGCAAGGACTCTGCCAGTGAAAACAAAGGTCTATACTCTTTCCCTTATTCAGGACAAAGGATGGATTAAAGAGGAGGCAAGTGACAAGGAGGCCTGTCAGAAGAGCCTCAAATGTGAAATAATTTCATT
This sequence comes from Macrotis lagotis, assembly GCF_037893015.1. Taxonomy (NCBI): domain Eukaryota; kingdom Metazoa; phylum Chordata; class Mammalia; order Peramelemorphia; family Peramelidae; genus Macrotis; species Macrotis lagotis. Next base: position 677,434,476 of record NC_133666.1, read on the forward strand.
TTAGACTTGGCTTACTTCTCTTTTTGAAAGGATTCAAACTGAATTTGTTTCAGATGCTTTTTTGACCTCTGGGATAAAGAAAGCTGACACCAGGTAACAAGCAAGAAGCCACCCCAAGCCCCCAAGACCTACCATTGCTATGTGGCCATGAGTGGACGGTAGCACTTCGAACAAGAGCTTCATCCACTCTCCCACCAGTTGGGTTGTCAACATACTGCCGCCCCTGCTCCAGCGCATTGACACACTCTGTCCACGAGTCGTTGTGATCTGCTTGTACCCTGTCATAACTCCAGTGTGTTCCAGGGAGGGGGTGGCGGTGATTGGGGGAGACACAGCCCAGGCAGCTCAGGGCTGTGAATGGCTGCGTGTGTTGATTCTGGAGGAGGAGCAAGAGACTGATGGGGGGCTCTGGGACCTTCCTGGACCCCTCCATCTGAGGGAGGAAGGCAGTCTGACACATCATTAGCCGCCGCTCAGCTGCCTGGCCCAGATCTGAGTTCTTCCCAAAGATGTCCACTTCATCCTCAATAAAAAGCCCAGAATTATAGCCCAGCTTGCGGTTCATGATGGCACTGAAGCCACAGGTGCAGCGGTACTGGTCCTCGTTGGAAGAGTCGGGGATGTAGAGTCCCACGTCCGCACCTTTGATGTTCATGTTGCAGGCACAAATGCAGCAGCTATCAAAGTTCCGATCTTTGAAGACGTTCAACACTGAGTCGGAGAGAATCAGGGTGACATATAGACTATGGGCCTCGGGGACTGGCTGGGCTGTGGCAGGCTCCACAGAGCTGAGTGGCCTCGTGGTGGAGGGTGTGGAGGCCGGCGACCCCTGCTCAGTGCCATCATACTTGACAGACCCCTGGCCACTGGCCGTGCCACCACCTCTGGGGGTCCGTGGGGTCCGAGGTGTCCGAGGTGTCGGCACAGAGAAGCGAGGGGTCGCCGGGGAGGGTAGCACACCTGCCCCACTGTTGCTGGCTGGTGCCGCACTGTTCAGCGTCACAGGTGTGTTTAAATAATCCTGGTCTGCAAGGCTGCCGACACTAGGCACATTACTGCATGAGAAAGAAGAACAACAGTCATGTGATGCTGGCTCAGGAAAAGGGATCTCCACCCAGTCACTCCCCACACCCCCTAAACTGGCTCATTAAGATCCAATACTGTCTTGGGGGGGGTGGGGGGAGTTGTAGTTGGACACAATTACTAGCAGACTATTTAGGATTATGTTTGTAATAGTAATTATAACTGATACCTATTGATCTTACTAAACTTATTTTGGTTAAAAATATTTACACTACTACCTTTCAAATAATACACAACAAAGAGCTACCAAGGTGACAGACAGTATTACATGTGTGACACAAGGGTGAATGAAGTATGCTCTGACACAAATAAAATCATCTCAGGAGGCAGCTAGGTGGTGCAATGGGGAAGGATGCTGAAAAGTTGAAAAGACCCGAGTTCAAATCCATCTTGAGACATTCCTAATTTGTTTGCCCTCAGCAAGTCACTTAGTTTCAGGTTTCCTCAGTAAAAAAGAATGAGTATGCTAATTCTTCCCCAGGGTTGTGTTGAGAATTAAATAAGATCAGATTTGTAAAGTACTTGACAAATTTCACAGTTCTACATAAATGCTAATCATCACCATCATCATCATTATTGCCATTATCATCCACGCCACCCATTTCTAACAAGAGAGAATAAGCTTTCTCTGAATTACTAACATGAAATAATGGAAAGGGCCCTGGGTATAGAGTCAAAAGACTTGGACTAGATCCTGGCTGAAGCCATTTATAATTTCTTTGATTCTGGATGAGTCCCTTAACTTCCCTCATTGGAAAAGTGATGGTGTTGGACTAGCGGTCCCTTCTAGTCCCCAAAAACAGGATCTTGGGATCCTGAATCTCCTGACCACTCTGATCCTTGGTTTCTTTGTCTGTACAATGAAGGTGTTGAGCTGGATGGCTTCCAAGGCCCCTGGCAACTCCAGAACCGTGACACTGGCAAGCTAGAGGCCATTATTCTACTGACATTTTTTCATAGGGCCATCACAAGGAAAAATCATAGAAACTTCACAGTGTGCTGAATTTAAAGCCAAGAAAGAACACAAAGGTCATCATGTCCAATTCCAACATTTTGCAGATGAAGAAAACTGGGGCCTTACATGACCTAAAGGTCATTCAGGTAATAAGCAGAGAAGGTAGGATTTGAACCAGCTCCTTTGACTCTAAACCCAGTACTTTTTTCCCTAGGACATCATATTGTTCACCCTAAACATAATGCATGCACCTATGTGCATGTACACATTTCCCTATATAATCTGCTCTGTTTGATACCAGTCAACTATGGGAAAACAAAGTCTAATGTCAGTATCTGATGGATGGCCCCCGGAGAGCTCTCTTGACAAATTTTCTTGCAAGAGCCTGTCTCTGAGAACAGAGAGTTTATTCTTTGCTTTTGAGAAGCAAGTTCTGAGTCTCATATCTGCCTTCTTGTGTGCCCTAATATAGTAAGTACTCAAATGAATACCTCTACAAAGAGCTGCCCAGGCCACTTCACCCACCTCGATAAGGAGCTCTTTAGAATTATTTTCTTGTATTGAAGCCAGCTCTGGCCAAATCCGCATTATGAGTTACAAAAATATGGGCATAGGGAAGCTGATCACATAGTGATCCTCTGACATTTCAGAAAAGGTAACATGGAAATCATTATTAGTAATCGCTACTTATTTAGGACTCACAAAAATATACCCAAAGTGATAATTATTAATTTCAAACTCAGAATTCCTGTATCCAGGACCTCATGGTGATAGACAATGCTGACAACTAGCTAATCCCAAGGAAGGGATTCTCTCTCATTAGGGTTATTTCCTCATTAAACAGCATGCTTTCTCAGGAGAAGAACAAGAATATGTGGGCAGTCACATATGACCTAATTTTGCAGGCCACAGCACTTGGAAACATAGATGGAACAACTTCAACTTGGACTGGAATAATGAATGACATGCCTGTAAATCTGACTGGAAACACCCATACAAAACAGCAGTCTTTTCAGTCATTTCAATGAAAAGCTGACTTGATCACAGACACTTAGCCAGCCATGTGATGCTTCCATCACTGGGGCAGTAGAGGTATCATTATGACCATTTTACAAATGAGAAAACTGAGAGTCTGTAGGTACTTGCCTCTGGTCTGATGGCAGGATTTGAGCTAAGACCTTCTTCCCTCCAAGTCAAGCTCTCTATCCAGCTACACCATTCAGTTATCAAATGTCTGCAACATTTTTCTCTGGCTACATAAACTGAATCCCAAGGATTCTAAAAACCTGCCCTGCTGCCCACAAACCCCCAATCACCTGCACCTTAGTCCTGAGGGTAACTGGTGACTAGGTGGGAGGGGATCAGATAATATCAAGATTTCATTGCAAAATTCCTTCTGCAAAGAACATGAAGCGCTTCTGGAAGCACCCCCTTTGTCCAACAGCAATCCAGGGCTATGGGTTCATGAGGGCATATGCTCTGATAGGCAGCTCTATGGATGAATAATATACTTTTTCTCCAGTGCATACATGAAACTTAGTTTGAATGTAATTTCCAACAGGGAACGATGTACACAACAACAAGGTGAACCTCCTGTATAACTCTTTTGTTAATAAGGCAGCAAAGTCGGAAGTGAGATGAGTCCCCCTGCCTGCTTCCCCTACATACTTGTAGCCATCCCGGACAAAGGCAGCTGTGGGTGGCAGAGGCAGCTGCTCGATCTTGGGAGGAGCTGCCCAGGAGGGCCTGAAGAGGCAGGCGTCCGGCACCTTCAGAGGCAGCAGGCACTGGCTGGGCAGCATCTTCAGTGGAGCAAACAGGGAGGACCCCACAAAAGGCTGCAAGGTGGGAACTTGGTGCACGTACGAGAAGTCCTGTGAAACCAAGGCAGGAGGGTCATATAAGCTGATTTAGGAAACCACCTGAATTCAACATTTCTTGTAAGTAAATTAGCTGAAATAAGTCTCTTAAATAGTTGAAGGAACTAAAAAAATACAGATTAAGATTTAGGTTTATTCTAAGTTAGTTTTACATAACACATCAATGTCTAAAATACTCAAATCTTTAGTGAATTCTATAACAATCTCTTTTACCCTATCACAAAAGCATCTGCCTATATAATACAGACATTTCTCATTTTAAAGTTCCTAAGAAACCCTCTTGAAATCTGTCTTGCCTGGAAAGAGTGAATAAGCATAGTGGCATTACCTTAATCTCCTCAGGCTTGGGGCTCCCTAACCCATCTTCCACTTCCATTTTGAATTCTGTGATTTGGGTGGAGACCATGCTGACCATCGGGCTCTCCATCATGCCCAACGCTGTCACCGTCTCTGAGCTGACACCATCCTTATAATTCATCACAGGAGAGAAAGCGGGATGTTGTTCCAAAGATGGAGGAGTAGGAAACATCCTTTGAAGATCTGCCACTGCTAAAGGGAGAGGACAGACAGACATTCAAAAATCCCTCTTCCTTTTTTAAGAGCATTTTCATCATGGGCTAATTACTAATTGCTCTTTTTGGCACAGAACATTATGCTGCTAATTAAATGGTGACATTACATATAACAAATATACACGTAACTGGTGAGAGTAACGATCAAGCTATTAGGATAACTATTAGCAAGAATTAATTTTGTTCTGGAACTATACAGCTATTTGTGCCTTATTATTAGGGTTGACAGTAATTAAACAATCAAAAAGCCTTCAGATCTTATTCCCTTCAATCAGCTGCAATACTACAAAGTCTAAAGGAAAAAGTTAAAAGCTTAGATGAGTAAATAGAAACTGAAATTAACAAGATGGGGATGACTAAATTTATTGTCTCTTTTGTAAAATGACTATTTCTATTTACAAGGATTCATGAAACACTTTAACTTAGGTAAGTAACATGTTAAGTGACTGATCATATTTTAGAAATAAAAATAAAAGAATTCTTCATGCCAACTTTTTTTTGGTAGGAATGAGTATTGTTCTAATTTTTTTGGCTTGTTTTTAGCAATTTTTTTTATGATTAACATTTGTTTTCCAATTATATACAATAATAATATGTAACCAGCAGTTTTTGCAAGGCTCTGAATTCTACAATTTCCCCCCCTTTCCTTCCCCCCAAGGCTGTCTGACAGTCTCTACATTGTTTCCATGCCATACATTGATGTAAATTGAATGTTATAAGAGTAAACATAAGAATAAACAAACATAACTCCCCCCCAAGAAGATGGGAAACCTTAAAAATAGAGAGAGAGGGAAAAAAAACGTACTTCAGTCTGTGTTCAGATTTCAATGGCTATCTCTGGGGTGAGCTGCTTTATCGTAAGTCCACCAGAGAAATTGCTTCAATATTTTTCCCTCAGTTGCTATTACTAGCTGTACCTCCACTCTATTCCTCCCCACTCTCATTTATTCTATTCTCTCTCTCTCCTTTCATCCTGGCCCTGTCCAAAAGTGTGTTGTATCTGAGTACCCTTTCCCTCAATCTTCCCTCTCTTCTATCACCTATTCCCCCCTTCCCTCCCCCCATTCCCCCTCATCCCATCCTTCTCCAGGACAAGACAGATTTCCTCACCCTATTAAGTGTGCTTCATGCCAACTCTTAATACTTTGTGTGGAACTATGCTTTCAAGCCTGAATATAAGTCTCAAACACTCCAAACTGCCATTCAGGACTAACTTCCTTTGATGGTTATTTCTCAGGTTTGACATTACAGCAGAACAATATCTCAGAGTTGAGATAGTAATATGGTATTGATTTATGGTGATAATGAGTAGAAATCTACAGTTTTGTAGAATTCAAGGCACTCAACATATATCTGTCCTTCATTTTCAAAGACCATGGTAAATCATGACAAGCACAAGAATTGAATTTGAGTGAGAGGGGGCTGTGCTAAGTCACCAGTCTCACTTTCTCTTCCAGAGAAGGAAGACTCCGGTCACAAAGACTGCAGATGGCCGTGGATGTGAGGTTATCAGGGTTAAACGAACTGCTTCAAAGGTCATACAGCTAGTATGTATCAAGTGTGTCTGAGGCTAGATTCAAACTCCTATCCTCCTGACTCCAAGACCAGGGCTCTATCTACCACACCACCTAGCTGCCCTAGGCACTTATCAAGCAAATTGGGAGTATCTAACAGTAAAGTTAAGAAGACTTTAGTCCAATTAGTGCCTCTTACACAGATTTACACAGCTTGCAAAGTAGGGCAATACTCAAGAATATATTCTTGAATCCTCAAGAATATATATCTCCATTTATGAAAATGGGAGTTTGGTTGTAGAGGACAAAACAAGGACTTCACTCACTAATTACGCCTTTCCTAAGATATTACTATCATAGTTGAATGAATCCAAATATAAAAGATCCTAGAATACATTAAGGCCCCTGAAAAATGGGAGGTCAAAGACATCATTCTACTTGCTTAGGGATTATCCCTTATGGGACTTTCAATTGTATACAAAGAGCAGCGACAAGCTTTGGCCACGAGGTGGTGCTTGTGGAGCAGCTGATCCATAGGCTCTGAGCACATGCTGAGAGTCACTGATTTCAGATCAGACAGATGGATTTACCAATTTCCTGGTTCCTTTCCTTTTCCCTTTCCCTATTGTTTTTGGCACAACCAGATGAGAGCAGTCTACTGGTAACCTCAGTTATTTAGACTAATTTGTGACTTCTGATGTATAAACGGACAACTAAGAAAACCCTAAGCCAAGCCAAGCCTGCAGTACAATCCCTGTCCAGGTGGTCTGGCCTGGGAGGGAGAGGCCCAGCCAGTCCCAGACCACTCTGGGCAGAGAGAGAGAGAGAGAGAGAGAGAGAGAGAGAGAGAGAGAGAGAGAGAGAGAGAGAGAGAGAGAACCGCCCAGCTGGTGCCCAGGTCTTCCAGTCCTAAGGATGCCCAGGGTTGGGATCCCAGTGCAGACACAAGTAGCAGGAGCCAATGGAAATGTCCCAGACTGTGGCCCCAGATGAGGAGCCTCCATTAGGGTTGGCATTCAGCCACTGCTTTGTAAACTTTCTAGTTCAACATAAAAGTTTTAGACTGAATTCTGTTATATACAGGCCTGAAATTCTAAAGATGAAAAGAAAATCCAATTTATTAAATTTTTAAAATTTGCTTTTCTAATTTGGGTTCTAAGACTTTTTCTTCTGTATTATGAATTGAACAAATTGGAACAGAATGGACTGATCAGACTCAAGGTCACAGATCAACCTTCTTCAGTAGTTAAAACTAAAAAAGGGGGGATATTTAAAGAATTTCTTAAGCATTAATTTTCACAAAAGAGAAAGGAAAGTATTTTAATCAACCAAAACAAAAGTGTGAATTTTTTTTATCTGCGGGCTTGTCCATGTTGGTGGACATTTACACATATACAACAATCTGGTACCTAGGACAATTCTTCCACCTTCCTCCTTCTTAGTTCCAAAATTCAAAATGTGTTAAGAGTAACAAAAGCTTAAGTGGTAAGCTGATAAAGCTAGAAAATAAAGAAATTTGGTGTCTTGAGACATCCCCATCCTCATTCTGTAGGGTCTCTCCATGCTCAGCCCAGCAAGGAGGTTTCTGGACCACCCACAGAGCAGGAGAAAGCTCCTTGAAGAATCTTTACCCACTGAATATTCAAGTAACAGAAGGAAAACACAAGTAGGTCATTCCAAAAGCACCAACAGCCCCCTAGTCTTCACCTTGAATCAAATGCAATAGTTGAATTCAATCATTATTTAAAAGGTAAAGGCACAGCATAGATGTAAAAAATCCCTACTTAATTAGTTCAATACTTAAGTCAAACAAAAAAAGAGATGTGGCTTCAAAAATCCAAAGAGCTGAGTTGGAAGGGACCTCAAAAGTCATGGAGCCTCAAATACAAAACCCCCTATGAGGATCAGCCAGCCTTGAATTCTTAGCAATTCCCTTGGGAGCTCAGAGAGGAAAGTTTTCCTTCCCATCAAATGTCTTGGTACTTCTACCTGAAGAATAATCCCAAGCCCTCTTACACATGAAACCCTTCAAGAACTTGATAACTGTTATAATGGAAGTCTTCTCTTCTCTTCTCCAGGCTAAAGTTGTGAAGTCCAATAGTTCAGGTGGGCTCCCAAGTCAGAAGATCTGGGATTAAGTCCTGCTCTTGATATTTATCTCTATTCCTGAGCAAGTCATCTGACACCTCACACTCAGCCCTGCCCCCCCCATCCCAATGTCCTCATCTGTTCAATTGGAAGAAATGGGCTCTGAGGTCCCTTCCAGGTTCACGTCAATGATCTTCAGAGCCCCAAATACAACCAAAGATTAGGTTAGGTTTTCTAGTTTCCATATGGCATTATTGATCACATAATGAGTTCACAGTCAATGAAACCCCTCATGTTTTGTTCACATGGCTGCTTTTTCAGTTTTGCAAATCTAATAGTGTAGATTTTTTGAACCCCAAGTGTAAGACTTTACATTTATCTGTACTAAATTTGATCTTTTTTGACTCACTAAAAACCTAGAACTGAAAAAGGGTCCTTAAGAGTTCATTTTAAAGATAGTGAAACAGAAACTCAAAAGAGGTTGATAAACTTGCTCCAGTGGCACAGGTGGGAGGAGAACACAGATTTCAAGTGTGGTTTTCTGCCTCAGTTCCAGGAATCTCTCCACCATGCCATACCACCTGCTTGACCTTCCCAACTTTGTGCTTTCTGCTAGTTTGATAAGTATGCCACCAATGGCTTCATCCAAGTCACAGAGAAAACTATCAAGCAATTCACAAGCACTTAGAGACTTCCTCCAGGGCTGACATTCAGTCATTTTGACTACTCTGGGCTTCTGACTTGTCAACAGATGTGTTCCAAATTCACCTACCTGTCCTCTCTCTAATCTACATCCCTTCATCCTGTCCATAAGAGTCTCATGAAAGCACTGCAGCATTCCCCAGTTCCAAGACTCTCCACACAGTGGCTGAGTGTTGAGAGAGGTGTGAGTGTGTGTGTCTGAGTCTGTTTCTGTGCGTTTTCCATATATACTGAAATGTTCTCAGTGAACTCTGCTGATCTTCTTTATGAGGTCCTCCTTGTTAAGAGTGCATTCCAGATAGGGTGCCCATATATGACATTTAGGTGACTCATTTATTGATGAGCCACATTCTCAGTTCAATTCAGACTTCCTGGGTGTTTAATTTTCCCCATTTGTCCACCAACTCTATCAACCAAGAAGCACTGAGCAAGCACCTACTGTGAGTCAAGTCCAATGCTGAGCATTGGGGTACAGACAAAAACACAAAAAAGGATACTTTCTGGAGGGAAATAACATGTCCCCAGAGAAGCAAATGCCAAAGACATTTTGAAAAGGCAGTCAATACCAAGTAAATCACTAAAACCTAAGAAGCATAAGGATCAGAATGAACTTCCTTGAGAGTCAGGCCTGAGAGGACCCTGAAGAAAGCAGGTAAGGAGGTGAAGAGAAGAAGGGGAGGGGCTGGGGGGGGGGGGGTGAATGAGTAGCCAAGAGAGGGCAGTTGTCTCTTCTTAATTTCTTCATCTTTAGAGTATCTGGTTGAATGTACATATGTACACACACACACACACACACACAGAGCTTTTTCCTTCTCCTTCCTCCTCAGGTTAAAGCCCTTTGAATTATTATTTAAAGCCCAGCCAGTCTGGGTGAGAGGTAGCATCAACCTTCCTTTCCCAGACCCATGTCCCTGAGCTCACATGAGCCTCAGGCACTTGTTTTATAAAATAGGGATGCTGTGAAGCTCAAAGTAAGTAATAGAAAGCTCTTAACTGACATTCAAGGGCTATAAAAAAAAATCTCCATAATCAATACAGCTATTAGGAGGCACTCTCTATCCCTGGCCAGGAGTCTGTCATTCTCACAGTTAAGTCAAGCCTCCAAAAGGAGGAATGAGATCATCATGCTGTACACTAGTTGATTTGAGAAAGATCTGGGGGTCAGGAAGACTCCGAGAAGCAAGTGATCTGGCCCCTCATCCTCCGAGGGCTCCTCTATGGGAAGGTCAGTGGGAGATAATTGCAGACCATCCAGAGATGGGCCAGGCACCAGAAGAGCCTTGGAAGCATCTGATGGTGATCCTAGAGAAAGCCTTAGTGTACTTGAAAGGTTCTCCCTCAGCAGAATAAGACATGTTTCCTTGGCCCCAAAAGGCAAAGCTTGGAACTCTGGGGTGGAAGAATCAGGTTTGATTGTGGGAAAAGGCTTCCTGCTAATTCTAATTCTCCACAAGGACATCACAGGGGTCCCTTTCATTGTATACTATGAAGCAAAGGCTGGACAATAACTTGCTGGGGATACTGGAAAAGGAATTGATTAGCCATTGATCAGCCTCAGACATAACTCTGGTCCTTAAGGGGTTTACACCTGAGTTGGGGCCTCTATCTTATTCAAATACTTGTCAGGAATTTCCGAAGTCGTAGGAGAGAGGTTCAAGCTCAGAGATGAAGGTTTTCATGGAGCTTCCATGAATACAAAGTAATAGATGTGCAAAGAACAGACACCAGAACATACGGGTAGAGGCCTATGTGATTAGCAATCATCCTGAAAGGTGAGGGTATGGGCATTCCAAGCCAGAATATTTCTGAACAGAGTGGACTGGTGTGGAGGCAGGGTTGGAGCAAAATGCAATTGGAGTGGGCACTCATGCAGCGGGGTGAGACGGGTAGGCATGCCTATGATTGATGGCTGGCAGGAAATGAGGAGCCCTACTTCTGCATTTGGAAGAAGGATGGATGAGTAGATGGACAGATGGATGGATGGAGGGGAGCCTGCCAGCAGGGTTGGCAGAGAGAGGAGCTCTCTCAGACTGAGCAGGAGGAATGGACAGGGACTCCAACATGTGGAAGGTAAAGGCTGGGAACACAGAAAGAAACTGGGAGATCATAAGGAGGAGGGAAGGTACCAAGGCCTCTCCAGATGTACTGAGTTTAAGGGGCTAGCAAGAATGAGGGGGACATCCCCTTATACAATTCACAAGTCAAGATGGACAAGAGGTACTCACAAAGTCCTAAGACAGACTCCACTGTCCCTAACCCCAGCATGCAGGGGACTTGCATTTGCTTCTTCGATCCTGGTGATGGATCTGTTCTGATCCATGCATCCACTCTCATCTGGTTCCCCTTGAGAGCATTAACACTACATTCAGACAAGCAGCTCAAGATACAATGGGATAAAGTTTGGAGAATCTGTTCAAGAGTGATGAAAATTAGTTTATCCTGAGACCTAGGAGAGGCCTAACTGGAGAATAAGAACCTGGTCACTCCTACAGACGTGTACAGTCTTTTTCAGACACTGGCTTTTGGCCCCTATCGCTTCTAGATCCCTCCCTCCCTTCCTCAGAGATTAGAGAATTCAAAATCCAATGATGAGATGAGAGCAAACAAGGCCAGTCTCACAAGCCAGGCTCAGATCCCTCAGCACAAGCCATGGGGACAAATGGGCATGAGACACAAAACACTTTGCTAATACCTACAAAACAATTCCTTTGCACTCCACTTTTCAGGATGGCAGGTTTTTAAATAAAGTAGGGTACACTCATCATTTGAAGGCCTAACATGAACAGCACCTGATGAAAATAAATAGGCACCTGTGGATCATCCTCAAAGCATTTCCACAGTGCTAAACTTCAGAAACCATCAAGGTTGAAAAAATCATAAAGAATCTCTGATACAGTCACTCAAACTAAAGAATTTTTTGGTGTTTTCTTAAATGTAATATTAAAAACTTGCCAGGTTAACCCCAAAGGACACAAAATACAGCTGAAAATTGCCTTGTTTTTTTTCCCCTAAAAACAAATTTCTTGACATTTAAAATAAATATAACATTTGCATTTTTCTTTGTGTGAAAAAATAACTATAAATTTATAAAATAAACATAAATTTGGACAAACTGGAACCAGTGAGTTGATAATACTGCCTTTAGAGCAGTCTGGGGCTGGCATTCTCTGACCAGAACGCAAGGTGGGCAAGGATGCAGTTCGGGGGCCGGTCAGTAGTGAGGACCCTGTCAGTCACATGTGTGGCTAGCTAGCACAGGTTAATGTCAAAAGGACAGAGATGATGACCTGAGTGAAAGGACACATTGATCTGGTCTATACCACAGGCCTTGATTTGATGCTGTTTCTTTTCATCTTTTGCAGTCCATGTTTGTACAATTCTGCAGTGCAGAGTCATAAAAAAAGAAAAATGTTTAATTAAAAAAACTCCAGTGCCTGCCTGGTGATCATTATTCATTTCCACATGTGTCAGGCTTGAGAAAGCTTTGCATATTTTACAAAGCGAGGGGATCTCCTAAACCTGTCAGCCTCCCGTCCCAGAACACTCTAGATGTCCACATTTGAGTAAATCAGCCCAGTCTTTATGGGTCCATAAAACTCTTTGACTCATCCCAGTGACATGGTGGTTTTTCCCCTCAATTTGTTCTCATTACCAGCTGAAGTTAATGAGAAGGTATTAAAGAATGATTTGCAGTGAAATGATATTTCTGCTTCAGAGTAGCCAGACAGTTCTTTGGACTTTCTTGACCCTCTTTTAATAGTCTGATTTCTTATGAATGTACTAGAAACTAATCCTGTGAACACAGAGCAAACAAATTTTACCGACAACAAAGTATCCAGATTGATAAAGGTGCTCAATGGAAACTTCTATCAAGGATATTTTCTGGAAGGATGTTTAAGAAAACTGAGCAAACTTGTGAAAATACTCTCCAAACTTTTTCAACCAATCCTCACTTCAGTATAAAGTGTCATTCTTTCTAGAAAAATGCTGTTAGACCAAGAGATATAAGACAAATATTTTGAGTGCATTAAAATGACCAAAAAAAATTGTTTGCCCTGGAGATATGAGACAAAGACTTGAAACTGTGCCTCCCTTATCTAAGATTTGGTCCTGTCATTTTTGGAAGGTCAATTGAAACAATGAGTTTTTAATTCTAAATTGTAAGAGGGAAAAAAAGAAGTGCATATAAGCCTAACATAGTAAACAAATGAAACCAAAATAAAGCTGCTCTACTCACTGGGTGGATAAGGAACTGCCATTCTCCCATCCTTCCCCAGAGGTCGGTCTTCAGTTCCTACGGTTGGGATTTTTGATGAGCGCAGTGCTGGTGATGCAGCCTGAAAAGAGATGTGTAGGGAAAAACATTTACCAAGAGGCAGAGGGGTGAGGGGCGCTTTGAGGGGCAGAGCCCTGGGCAATCCTGGATACCTCACTGACCCTCTGCTACCCCTAGGCAATTCTCTAAGGAAAATACAAGCACTCCTCACCAGATCCCTGTTGTCACCTAGACCTGCCATTGCTCTTTGTGACACCCCTTCTCTCCTCTGACACTGCCCCTTCATCACCTCCCACCAGTACTCCCTACCTTCTGACCTCCAGAAGCAAAGACAAAAGGCTCAGTGTGCTCTTGAAAGTCTCTTGTAACCTGCCCCCTTCCCAATTTTCCGGTCTTTTTATACCTTAGTCCCCAATGTGTACTATTTACTTTGTAGGCATCAGTCTCTAGGACATTTCCTCTCTCAGTTCTGGGCATTCTTTTGAGCTGTCTCCAATTTCAAAAGTACAACCCCACCACTGCACTAACCACTGACCTTCCTGACCCACCTCAAATCCTCCCTTCCAGGGGAAGCCCTCCTTGAGCCATCTCAATTCCAGGACCTTTCCTCTTTGTGATCATCTCCTTGGGATCCCATATAGGAGTTTACTTTGTATCTATTTATTTACAGGCAGTTTCCCCATTGGACTGTAAAGGCTCCTTCAGGGCAAGGATTGTCTTTTGCCTCTTTTCTGCATCCCCAGGAGGCAGCACTGTGTCTGGGTACAGTATTGATTATAAAATTATAAATAAAATATCAGAATATCAGAAGATTTCAACTTTCTAAGATGCAAATTTGTGCATGAAGGTGCTTTAAAAGACTTTCTAACAGATCAGGGTGATTCGCCACACTCCTACATCCTGTGATATTTAAGATGTCACAAGTAAACTTGAAGAATGTTCCACATTTTAAAACAAAAGGGAGAAAAAAGACAAAAGACAGAGTTCCCTTTACAAGTAGTGTGTAAAGTGATCACACCCTGAACAGACAAGAGTTATGGACCAGTCAAGCAACCAGATGATCCCCAAACCTTAACTTGACCACTTTCCAGAACAGCCTGTTGACAACATGTTTTCTGTCTGTGATATGACATAGCCTCTAGGAACAGACTCACCCCAAGCTCATCCTCATCAGAATTATCAAAGATGTTGTCCAAGTCATGGAGTGAAGGGGCCAGATCCGTCACCTGTGTAAGGCTACTGGGGCCCGCTCTGCCGGCAGCACTCTCCTGACGGAGGTCTTTAGAAAAGGAGAAGAAAACAGAGCCCACAAAGACAGGATGAGGGAGGGCCATAGAGGAACGGGAAATGAACATGGCTTTCCTTAAATTTAGAATACAATTACAGTTTACTCACCGATTGGGAAAGGAAGAGTAAAACAAAGTAAAAGAATACAAGAAAGTTGATGATAAATTTATGCTGAAAACTTGGTTGCATTAATGGAAAAGATTCTTCTCTCCCCCTATTTTACCAACTATCCAAAGAGGGCAAATAACATTTTGCATACCTGTTTTTGGAGCAGAACTGAAAATAGACATGGCATCCTTCCCGTCGGGCACAGGGGTGGAATGACCTGGTGTAGGGATTTCTTTTGTACCAAATCCATCTTCAGACTGTGTGAGAAATGGAGTCATAATAAACAGATGCCCAGCAAAACCAAGAGTATGAAATAAGAGAGCAAACATTAAAAAGCTCAGAGGGGAAGGAGAGAAATCAATCAGGATCTAGGCAGTGAAGGGACCCTGGGAATCTAGGTAATGTAACCTCTCAACCTTCATCCAAAAATACTCCCAATTTTTTCTCAATTCTCAGAGTAATTCTTTCTGAAGTGGAGACTTTGTCTAAAGCATTCTCATAAGTGTGATGGGCACACAGTCAGGAAGATGTAAGCTCAAATTGAGCCTTAAATAAGTACTAAAATGTGTTACCTTGGCCAAGTCACTTAACCTCTTTCAGGCAAACAAGGAGAATAACAGTCCCTGACTGCATAAGCTGTTGTGAGGATCAAATGAGATAATATTTGAAAAGCACTTCATAAACCTAAAAGCATTAGGTATATGTTGATTATTTTATTTGTGTGTGTGTGTGTGTGTGTATGTGTGTCTCAATGCTAGAAATTTGCATAAACCAGAGTATGCATGTGGGCACATGCTCACACGAATCTAGTTCTCTAGATATGAGTTCCACTAAACGACTACCTGAACTATACTTAATTTTGGAACTGTATCTCTAAATTTCCACATAATGGTCTAATGTTTTGGATTTTTTTACATTTCAAGAACAATAACAATAGAATTTCTCATTATTTCAAGTGACGTTCTCATTTTTTTTTTTACAAAGTCCAAGAGTAAAATAAGTCAACTGTGAGATTATTCAAATTTCAAATACTTGGAACAATTCTGAAAAATAAATATGCAAGGAATCTGGCTACAAGAGGAAATAGGTGGTATATCTGGACTCAATATTTGGGTCAACATTTTATATGGGAAGAAGCAAGATGCAAAGAACAGCAACAATATAGCATATGCTTGAGGCATTTCTATAAACTTCACATCAACAGTGTAATAATTTGAGAGAGAAACTTAAATTCTGTTTTTAAATAAATTTTGACTTATCCAGCTGAAGAAGGATAACAAACACCAATTTCACAGGTTAGCAAAGTACCTTATTCTTTTTTAGAAGATCTTTCTCCGTTCCAAGTTTGCATTTCTTGTTTACGGTGAAACTGTACTTGATGTCACCATCCTCAAAGGTATATGGGTCACTGGCATCGCCCAGAGTCTCCACAGGCTGCTGCATTCGAGGTGATGGGTCAAGGTAGCCCACCTGCCCCTGGGGTTGCTTGTCTTCCCAGATTTTAAACCGTTTATTAGGTTGTGCTAAGAGTCTAAGAAAGTAAAACAAATCAAATTACCATTCGCCTAAGAGTGGAAAGCTAAGATGCTCTCACTTATATAGGGTACAACAGAGAAGAAGAGTGTGTTAACAAATAAGGAGGCAAACAAACCAAGATGGGGCAATGGACACATGAAACCTAGTAAACATGACATACCAAGCAAATCCCTTTTGACAAATTAAAACAATTTAATGAATCTGAGTCTACTGAGATAATATGCTTAAAAAAAAGATACATTGGGAGAATAGGTGATTTCCCCAAAAAGTTCTTTGGTGGGAGAGGCATGCCCAAAGACCCCAGGCTGAGCACATGCACAGCCATTCATAGAGCAGACATGCAATATAGTGGATCATGCACAGAGGCTTCCTCAAATAGCTGAGCAACTCTCTTTTGTTTTTGCATGAACCACTTTTTCTAAGGCTGACTTCTGAAACTTTCTGTGCTTAAAAAATAACTTCTATCCCAATTCTCCCTTTGATTTTTCTTCTATCATGACTTCATGTTTTTACAAAGACATCTTGGGAAAGATTTCATGATTTCCATTTGAGCTAGAAGCCTTTCTGAGAGAATTGGAGAATTTGACTGAAGGGAAGAAAGACTTCTATTTTTAGAAAGATGACCCTCTGGTCGAATGGGAAGGATCCATGAAAGTTGGGTCACCATGCTCACCTTTTCAGTGCAGTGCTGTCTGAACTGATCTCGGTCCTGACATCATACGACTCCTCCTGGAGCTCTGGAGGCCTAAACTCTGGGTCATCACTTGGTGGCAGGCGGTAACTGTGCCATTTATCAGATGATTCATAATTCGGGGGCACAATCCCACAGTACAAGGCTGTCTCACTGACCTCAGCCATCAAAGGCAGTCTCTGGCCCACAAGAACAGTCCTGTCATCCAGGTTTGATAGCGGCTGGAGCTCAAGTCCATTGCTATAGAGGGCTGGATTCACAGGAATGGATGGTGGGTCCAAACTCTCTGCTTCCTGCCCTCTCGGCTGGGGGCTGAGGGTCGGAGGCAGAGGGGAAATGGGGGAATGGGGTGAATCCATGGGATTCAGATGCATTTGCTTGTTTGTGTTTCTGGAAGGCACAGCCAGCTGCTTATCATACTTCCTACTGCTTGGGACCTCTAAGGAGGAGTCCACCCCAGCCAAGGCCAGCTTCTGTCCTGGTGCGTCCTGCTCCATGCATAACTCTTCCCCCACAGAGGGCCTATGGTGGAATGGCATCACAGGCCGCTTTTGAAGTTTGTCTCCTTTCTCTTGTCTTTCTGTTGTTTTGTGCTTAGAAGAGGCTGGAGGTGGCAAAGATGAAGAAGACGGTGGGCCCACGGTAAACCCTGGCTGTGATATCGAAGGGGGCCGGCTGGGTCCAATAGCACAGCGCTGTTTGAAAAGCTTATGCCTAGAATGAGAAAAGAAATGAAGTCACCATACAAAGGTTTCACTCTTATAAAAGACAGTTCTTTCCGTGAAGAATAAAAGAGATGCTTTCATGGAGTAACTATTTATTTTGGTAGCTCATACTAATCATACTAGGACATTGCAAGCTTCTATTTTTCTAATTGCCCATAAAGAAAATAGATTCAGTAGAACTTAGGAGAATGAAAGGAATAAATCCTGAGCAGGATGACTAGGGAGGAGATACACATGGGCAGAAATACAAATATTGTGCTCCTACTCACTTTATTCAGAGGAATCTGATTATTTTCATAATGGTAAGAACCTCATAAAAATCTATTTATATCACATAGAATGTAAGAGAAAGGATCAAAATTTTAATGTTTGTTTAAGAAATGTTTTAATTAAAATTTTTTAAAAAATAGAAAAAAAAATCAGAACAGCACAACTCCCCAAAACCAAATCCCCCATCCCATAAGCTTTGTTGTTGCTGGATCTATAAATTGTGATTTTAAAAGTCCCTGACTTAACTAACAAAAAGCTTGGGAGGACAAAAATCTCCATGTAAATCTGTGAATCTCCAAGACCTTCTCATGAGATGTGGAATATAAAGGGAATGTTTGAGAAAGAAAGAATCAAAGCAACCTGCACCCCACAGAGGGTGAGGGGGACCCATCTGGCTTGAAGTCAAATGTTCTGAGAGGAGTGGAGGGTAAGGCAGGAGATCCAAGAGTTGGGATTTCAGGGCTCTGTGACCAATAGAAAGCCACTTGGTCTCCCAGAGTTTCAGTTCCCTAGAAATATCACAAGCCACTATATAGATGATGATCCCCCCAACTTTGAATGCCACAGATATGGGGGCTATTAGCATTCTTACTGTGGGTGAGAAGACAGAAACATCCTCTCAAGCAGGTCTAACGAGGTTGCTCCCCTCCTAACTAATTAACTTGTGGGCTCAGGGCACAGGGCCCCCCAGTGGTGAATCTGGACACAGGGTTGGGCAGTAGGTCAGTCAGATCCTACCCAGGGATAAATCATTTCAAAAAAGAAAGCCTGGCCCTAGGACTGGTATCATAGTAACCACTGAAGGTCACCAGGGTAGCATTAAATTACACAGTGCAACCTGAAAAGATGCTCTATTGGCCAATAAAACTGATTCTAGGGACATAATGGAGTGGTTTAGCAAGAGATCTGGCTGGCCATCTTGACCTATAAAGATGCTAAAATGTGGAGACCTAAGGCTGTTCCATAATGTGGTTGGATGCCTGGAAGTTGGCAGGGTGTAAAAGACCTGTCTAAAGGTGAGTGGGGGCGGGGGATCTGGGCAAAATTTTCTAGGAAAACCATGCTTCCTTTATGAAGGCATCAGAACAGAGAGAGAGAGAGAGAGAGAGAGAGAGAGAGAGACAGAGACAGAGACAGAGACAGAGACAGAGAGAGACAGAGAGAAGGGAAAAGAAAAAAACAGCTCCCCATGAAGCACTCATTCCATGGATATGGATTCTGGGTGGGCATTAGGTGGGCAGCCATAGGCCTGAGGCTTCAGGTCGAGGTGGCACTCTGGCTGCTCCCTGAGGAGGCAACAGGAATGGAAACTGGGAAACAGGCCAGCTTGACTGGAAAGAGCCAAAGGAAGTCATTGAAATCAATAAAGAGGGCTCAGAAGATCTCTGGTGCACAGACATTGAAGTTCATTGAGGGCATGGACCATGATGAGAGCAGGCGCAGGGTGGCCCACTGAAAGACTCCTGCCTGTCGTCCAGCTCTGCCCTTCTAGAGGTGTTCATCAGGCTTCCCCATTTTCCCTGTAGATTCACCTAGATGCCAGCTCCCACCAGCAGAACTATTACCATGTCAGTGCCTAGGTTACTCTTTCCCACCTCTCTCACTAAGGTGGTTCAGATAGCTCTAACTTTATTAGACTTTCCTCTGGGTCACCAATTACTTTTTTTTATTAAAAACTTGTTAAGAGTTTGCAAATTATGAAAGTCAGGAGTACTAAATATAACATAGAGAGGTACTTGAAGGGAAAATGATTCATTTTGACTATATAAAATTAAAAAGTTTTTTGTACAAAAAAGCTAATAAAGCAAAAATTAGAAGGAAAGAATTTTATAATACATTTCCTCTGATAAAGATCTAATTTCTCAACTTATCAGAGTCAAATTGATAAGAGTGTGATTCTTCCATTGATAAATAGTCAAAGAATTTGATAATATGGTTAAAATGATAAAAAAGGAAAATGACAAATGTTGGAGGGGATGTAAGAAAATAATTACAATGTAGGTGGAGTTGTGAACTGGTCTGAGCATTCTGGAGAATTATGCCAGAATGGTGATAAAATTACATGTCCTTTCAGCCAGCATTACTCTTTCCTGGTTTACGCCCCAAGAAGATGAAAAAAAAAAAAATGAAAAGGATCCTATATTTCTATCAGTTCTTTTTGTGGTGGCAAAGAATTAGAAACTTAGATGTTCATTAGTTGGTCTATAAATATGATGAAGTAGTATTGGTTATATTAAATGATGAAAGGGATGGTCTCAGAAAATCTTTTCAGAAAAAAATATGAACTGATATAAAGTGAGCAAAAACAAGAGAACAAGCTATATAGTGACAGCAAATTTAAGCAACTGTGAAAAACTTACTAATTCTGATCAACACAATGATCCACAACTCCAAATGTCTTATGATAGAAAATGCTATCCACATCCAGACAGAGACCTGAGAGGGACTCAGAGTGCAGAGTAAGGCATATTTTGTCTTTGTTTTTCTTGTGGGTTTTTTTTGAACATGGCTAATGCAGAAATATGTTCTGCATGACTTCATGTGTATAATGGGTATTATATTTCTTGACATGTCAATGGCTGAGGGAAGGAAAGAAGGGAAAAAATTTGGACCTGAAAATGTAAAAAAAAAAAAAAAGACAAAAAACGAAATGCAATAAAGCATCTATATTAGTTTTTTTGTGCAAAAACTTTTTAATTTTATTTAATCCAAAGACTATAAAAGACTTGGATCATCTTTGCTGCAGCAAATCCTTCAAGTGAAGCAAGTTAGTCCTTTATCAGAGGTCAAACAGGAGTCGCAGGTGTTTGGTAGCACACAGGAAGGCAGGGAGGACCATAAGGAAGTCACTGATGACCACAGCACAACAGTAAAGGCTCAGCTGAAAACAACTACAAGTTTAAAAGGGAAGAAGGGAAGGAAGCAGGGGGCATTTGATTTCTTGGTCCTCCTCGAGGCAAATGAAGAAACGCCGTGATACTTTTTCAGAGGGAGGGGGAGCCCCCTCTAAAGTGGCACTGGCATGTTAATCTCAGTCACTATGTAAGGTGCTAAGGATGAACTCTGAGGCAGGGGAAGATAACAGAGAAATTAGTGTAGTGAAAAAGATTAAAAAGTCATCAAATTAACTTTTTTAAAGAAACAGATTCAGTTCGAACAAAGATTATTACCAAAGAAAAAACCTTATCTTATTATATAATCTTGCTGTCTATTATATATTGTTTTCTTCTTAAGGATATGGTTTCTCTCTTAACACGTTCAATTTTGATCAGTGTATAGCATGGAAACAATGTAAAGACTATCAGACTGCCTTCTGTGGGGTGGGGAGGGAAGTGAGATTAGGAGAAAAATTGTAAAATTCAAAATAAGTAAAATTCTTTTAAAAATTAAAAAAATAGAAATAGATTCAACAGATTTTGGCTTCTTAAAAAGCCTTTGAATAGAAATTTTACAGTAAGTTCTTTAAATTGACACTGTTGATAATATTTACTCTGGCGTTACCAACTTCAACAATCCTAGCACCCTGAGAAATGGTCCATGTTTAAGTGACCACCATGTTTTAATGGCTCAGTCTAACTGGAGTACAATGCTTAGTGTTATCTAAAAAGGGGTCACAGAGCTTCCATCAATGAAAACCATCATTTGCCTAATGATTGCTCCTCATGGTAACCCTCCTACAATGAGTCCAGGGGCCTTCCAAGGGACTCTGGCCTACTCCTACATTCTCTAAGTTCACACATGTAATCTGCCTCTCTTTCCCAAGGAGGGTTTCTTGTTGCTCCATGACTTTCATTCAACACTAAAGAGAAACATTCAATAATCACTAAGCACAAGGTCCTAGGTTAAACATTGCTACAAAGCACAGCTCCCATTGGTTGTAACTCCTCACAGAAGCAGAAGATGGATGGGGTCTGAGTTATTATTAATATCATTGTTCAGATGGGGAAAATTCCACCCAAAAATCTGTCAGAGATGGTGAGTGATCTGCTGGGGCTATGAATCTGGGGAGCTTCAGAATACTGCTCAACCCAAGGTGGTGGACCCACTCTGTCACCAATCCTTGTGCCTGCATTGAACCAGGAGCCCTTCTGCTATGCTTTACAAAGACTGAGCATGTGAGAATCCTGTGATTCATATTCCCTGGGATCTGGCCATATTCTTTACAATAATGTTTGTCCTTCATTCTTGAAGAAGACCATGCCATAACAAGGAGGTGTTGCCACCACAAGCACATGAATTGAATGGGGGGGGGGGGGGGGGGCGCGCAGCGCTGTGCTTAGTCACCAGGCTCACTTTCTCTTCCAGAACTATCTGGGTCCAGTGATCAGATATGAATCAGAACAACTGGAGATGGCCCTGGATTTGAGGTAATCAGGGTTAAGTGACTTGCCCAAGGTCACACAGCTAATAAGTGTCAAATGTCTGAGGCAGGATTTGAAATCCTGTCCTGACTCCAAGGCCAAGTGTGGAAAGAGCACTACATTGACAATCAAGAAAGTTGGCTTCCCATTCTGCTTTACACATAGGCTATGTGACCTTGAACAAGTCTTTTCCATCTTCAAGCCTCAGTTTCTTCCTCTGTAATATGAAAAGTATCAGACAAGATGAAATCTAGGATCTTGACAGTGGAAGAGACTCCCCCACCCCCTCATCCTGAAACCTACAACCCATTTCAGTCTGAACAGAGAAAAGATGTGTAGAATGGAGGGAAATACAGCTCAATGAGCTGCCTCAAGGATGAAGAGGCAACAGAAGTAGCCCAGGATATGGATTCTGTATCTTCCTGCTGGTACTCAAGAGGCAGGGGGGACTTTCCAGCACCTACACTAGTCTTTCTAAGCCTCTGGAGCTCTATCACACCCTCCATCATCTCCAAACACCTCCTAACAATGTGTTCTCATTACAAAGACCTCAGCTAGAGGACATCCAGGGAAAGGATCCATGGATGAGATGGAATGGAAGAGATCAACCTGAAAGAGACTTTGAAGAAAGGAATGAGAGGATTTGGTCACAAAGGATACAGGGAAAAAGGTTCAAGACAATGGTGCTTCTTCTAACATGAAAAAATGAAAAAGCTAAGCACAGAATTCCGTGTCAGAAGTGAGGTTCACTTAAGAAGGGCAGTAGGTTGAGGAAAAAAGTATGAGTTGCCTTTTAGTCATTTTGGTTGAAATGAGGAGAGGACCTAACATATGCTGAACTGGTAACTCCTTCCCACCCTCCCGCTGTTCCAGCACCCACCTGGAACAGGAACAGCTGGCTCTTTGGGCAGGATCCACGAAACCCCAAGAAGGAGGAGGAGGAGACTCGATAGAGGCCTCTTCCTCTAGGTGAGGAGCAGAGACTTGGTTCCTCCTGCAGTGAAAACCACCAGAGACAAACCCATTAGCAGACATCCTCACTTCCCAAAAACAAAGTCTTCCACAGATGGGACGACACATCTCTGTGGGCCTCTGGAAGCATCTTGGAGACTCTCATCAGGTAAGCTAGCCCACAGTCTGACAGAAACACCTGAAGTTGCAACACAGCCAGGATGCACCTGAGCTCTGAGGGGGAGAGAGAGAGAGAGAGAGAGAGTACTGTCGCCAATCATGTGTGGGTGCTTTTCAGAAAAATCCCATAACAACATGATGCTCAGGGCCAGAGCCTGGCTCTGCGATTTCAAGGGAAGGAGAAAATGAATTCTTTCCACTAATTCAAGTCAGCATTTTCTCTCCAACCCAAAGTCTCAGAGTAGCCTAAAGGTCTGAGGCCTTCAGTGACACGCTTAATGTGTCTGAGACAGAACTTGAACTCATGTCTTGCTAGCTTTGAGGGTGGCTTTCTAGATATACTTGCTATATATGGAGCAAGCTCCTTCAAAGTTTTTGGACACGTGATGCTGGGTAAATCAGTTCTCCTTTGACTCTAATAGGAATACTCATGAAAAGGCAGAATTTTAGAATCACTTTTCAGGGATTCTTCTGGCATGTAAAGGTACTGAACAAAAAAGCATCATTTTAAGATGCAGGGGTGGGGTGGGGGCGGGGGGAGAGTTCCCCTTCATAATAATCCTAGTGACTAAGAGGTGGGGAGGGCTGTGGCAGAGCTGGCAGGAGATCCAGGTGCAAATCCTGAGGGTATCATTGATAGAACCTGTGTTAATCACTGCTGAGAACACTCAGTTCTCAAAGCCTCCCTTTCATTTGCAGTGAGAGAAGGGGGCAGCAATGATTTGGTGACTGCTATGATCCCTTTCCTCTAGAGACCTAGGGTCATAAATATACTGAGTTTCTGTAAATAAAAATAATGATATTTGACATTCCTATGTCATTTGACAGATGTACTATTTTTTAAGCTACATCTAACACTTCAATGAGTTTCAAAATGTTCCTTCACAGAGACTGAAGACCATCCTTGCCATTTTCCTGATTCCTTGAGTATTTCAACCTCTCTCATCTATATTTGGCACTTGGGAGATTGGTCAAATATGTGGTTTTATGGGTGAAAAGAATAGTGATAATAAGAATTATAAAGAAAAAAGTAAAAAAAGTAAAGAATAAAATGGTGACTAAAAATGGCCTGTAAATTAGTTCTAGGTGCACATATACCTACTGGCATTCCAACCATTTCATACAGGTAGATAAGAAAAAAATCTGAAAGATATCCGGCTCACATTTTTTATATCTGAATATAAATGAGGATTATGATAAGAATATAATTTGTAAAAACAAAGGACATTATCAAATTTTGAAAAGACAAAAAGTAGGGTTTACCTGAATAAAGAAAATCAAGCATACCAATATTAGAAATATTATTTGGAAAATTATATAAGACATAAAATAATTACCTTAGATTACTACCTTTGAGCTGTTTGTTTTTATATGAACTTTCAGGTCATCTTTGGTTTGAGGGAATTTAAACAGAAAGATTTCATCCATTATCACTTCAATTTTATCCTCCTGGCAAGCAGGAGAGTCCAGTATGGGATCAGTTCAATGCTTTGTTGACAAGAGTGGTTTTGCCTCTCTTCCAAAATTGTGATTTTATCTTATCTAAAGCACATTTTGCTAATTTCAAAATGAATACACTTAGACTTGACAGGATTATTTATTATAATTCTATTCCCAAAGTTAAGATTTGTTTAGGAGTATTGCTTAAAAGAGTAAATGACACCCATTAAATTGAAAATGAAATTGGGCAACATTTGTTTCTACAATGCAATGGTAAATTGATCATTATGCATTCTCTTTAGAGATTAGTGAATTTAAAATCAATATAGTCTTCACTTAGAGCCAATTTGATTTGGTTTTGGGATTGTTTTTTTCTTTACAAAATTTACATTGAATATAACTTTCCAAACCACAGAAGGAAATCATTCTTGGGCAGAGAGGGAGGAGCATTTATTTATCTGCCCACAGAGATAAAAAATTCCCCAGAGTCAACAGGAGCAAGGCAGCTCCCCATCACATGCTAGGGGAAGATTTCAAAGACTCTGTAGTTAGACCAAATAGGAGAAAAGCTGCCAGGTTGAGCTAATCATTTCCTGCCAATCAAAGCATAAGGTTGGTGCATAAAAAGATCCTAAAGGAAGAGAGAATTCCTCATTGCATCTATAGAATGCACATTCTTCATCAGACAAAGAAGACACCAATTCCCTGAATCCTTTATTGGACATAATAATGATGACAGTAACTAGTACCACACCCTGTGGGAAAGCACTTCATTGATTATCCCATTTTACAGATGAGGCTCACTAAGTGTCTGACACCACAATTGAATGCAGGTCCTCCTGACTCCAGGGCCAGTGCTCTATCCACTGCTCCACCTAGCTGCCCCACTTTGTCACAATCTTTAGTGGATGTCTTCCCTTTGTAAATTCTTCAACTAAGCAATTATCTTAAGAAAGAAGAATGAGATTTTTTTCAAGAATTCATCTTCAATCTGAAATTCCTATAAATAATGAACTGTTAATCTAAGGGATTCAGTCATACACCTGTTCATCATAGCTCCTGAGGTGAAAAGACAGAACATTCTGGGCAAAAGGAGGGGGAGCCTCCTGCCAGACCCTTGGTCTTGCCATCTGTGTGACACTTACTTGGGCTGCGTTCTATTGAGGATGCATTCCTTCCAGACTCTGTGGACCATGTGACTGTGGAGTTTTGGAGGAATCTCCCCCGATCTCTTTGGACTATGCATAGTAGCCATCCCCTCCTGGGCAGCTAGGGGACCGATGGAGCTTGGAGGACCTCCACTTTCACCTGGGGAAAAACAGAAGTTCTCAGTTGCCTGAGACAAAGGAGCCCCCAGGGCATCTCCTACAGTGGCCTTCTAGCAGAAAGACATACGCCAAGCCGCCCAGCCTTCACCTGTGTGTCACCCTGCACAGTGGAAACCCTCCCGACCACCTCTCTGAACCCAGAGAGTGTCAGCATAGACAAAATGGTCTTGGGGGTCCGAAGCATGTGGGGTCATCCATTTTCAGTTAAATAGTGAACTAGTCACAAGAACTGAATGAGTTTAAGAGACACCTGGGGGCTGCTCAGTTTCCAAAATGACCAAAGCAGAAGACCAAGAGAAGGGGGTCCTGAGTTCCAACAGTAAAGCAGTGAGCATGTGGCTCCTGGTTGCTTGATCTCACATCATTCCCATCATGTTGGATTGATGAAACTAACCTTATACTTTAACTGAATTGCTTCAGATAAAATTCAACTGTTTTATCAAAAAAAATTAGCTGGAAGGTTATTGTTTAATATGGAAATCACCTTAATCACTGACATCAACAGATCCTGATCTCCTATCCAGCCCCAGGAGTTTCCATCTGGATGATCTACTTGGAACATCCTCTTCAGCCACCACAGGAAGCCAGCTTCTGCCCTCCCCTCACAAACCCTGGTGCAGACTACTTTCCAGGCCAAGAGCGAACAGTAGAGGGAGCCTGACCATCACATAACCCAAAAGGGGCCTCGAACTGGAGATGGTCCTCTGCCTGGGAGCCTTTCCAAGGTCACATCTCAATGGGACCCCTTTGTGCATATGTGTCAAACTCAAACTCAGGGTGAGGCTGTCTCTACACCAAAGCCCAACAAAGGACACAAACTCTCTGCTGAGTTGGGAGTAATACAAACACCACAACTTTTGGAGAGACTGGCTGCTATTAGCCTTATCTGTCTCATAGTGACTCATCTCAGACAACTGCTAAAATCCAAATGAACAGGAAAATCTAGTATGAATCTAGTCTATTTGATATGAAAAACATAACTGATTATGCATTCAACAGGTTTGCAATAGAAAAATTTGAATTTAATTAAAATAAATTTGCCCTTCAAATTATAACACAAATTCATTGTTTTGTTGTTGTAAGTAATTGTAACAACAAAGGTGTTCTTCCCATCATATGAATACATTTTGAAAAATGTAACACAACTATTACCATCATGTGAATCATCCTTGTGCATTTTCTCAAGACCTCCTCTCCTCTTCTTCCTCTTTCTCTTAAATGCATCTCGCTGAAGGGCAGCAATTTTTTCAATTTCTTGGAAAAATATCTAGAAGCTAGATAACTGTATATGTGTGTATATGTGCATGGATTTATATATTCATACACATATACATACAGACATATATTTAAATATAAATTTAGTTATAGTTTTATTGCTTTATTTATATATGTATATATTAATTATATTTAATAATCTTCTAGAAAAGCTTATCAATTTTATCTCATGATGCCATACAGATCATTTCAATTCTACAGGTAATTGTGGCACATCTCCTGTGAAAGGTCTGAAGAAAAGGAATATGGCAGGTGACACGTGCCAGCTCCCCAAGGCACTAACAATCTGGTGGAGAGATCAAATTCCCATGAGACCAATCAAAATCCACAAAGATGGACAAAATGAACACTGTCCAAGAAAGGCTAGCTGGAGAAGATTCTTAAATTACAAAGGCTGCACAAGATGACCACCAGTCCTGTTACTGGAGACAACCACAGAGCACCATTGATGAAATTCAGGCTGCCTTTTCTAAAAGAGTTGATATGTAGGTTATGTCTTTATTCCAGAAGTGTTTTTTCATGCCCTTATACTTATTCTGTCCAGACACTTTTATTACGTAACAGGAGCAACACAAAAAATAGAAATCCTATCCAGATGAGAGGTCATGATATTTGTAAACCTCAACCAAAAGAGACCTGCCCTCCTCAATAGACCCCCTACTTGTCAGTTAGACACTCTATCAAAGCCATTAGAAGCCCAATGAACCCAATCATCTTTGACACTGTGGCCACCAAACTGTTACAACTGAAAGAGGGTTTCAGAACAGAAATGAAAGCAGAGTGAGGAACAGGAATCTGATATGTTTAAAGGCTGCATTTAGTGACCTAAGGTACAGACCCAGTATGCAAAATGAATTATTTAGGTAATTTTGCAATATTATGAAAATGTTAAATTTTTCAATTAGATAACATTTTTGGTCTTGGGTTAATCTTTATTTTAGCTAAGGTTGGTACTCATATTTTTCTTTGACAACGTGCAAACTTTGAACTAAATATAAAATAATAATTTGGTGACTGTGACATTACAGGAAATATTTTGTAGAAAGACTTTCCCTATGCTTTCTCCATTGAGATTATTTATCCTGGAAAAATATCTAGAATATCTAGACTATCTAAAATATCTATTTATCTGAATGTTGTTAGGAGAACTTTATTGTACAGTTAGATCAATATTTATATTTAATGGTTCACAGTGAAATTTCTACTTACAAAACAATATAAACTTATTGAATTGGATCTAAGGTTTTTTTATCATCAATTATACAAATTGGGTTGACCAAATTAGTCAAGAATTGTTAATATGCCCCAAATCTCACACAAAATTCACAGGGGATACATATTCTCTGTTTCAACATACCTATTATTATTTACTTATGGATATGAAAAAAAAATAGGCCTTACTGGTAGATGTGACTGCTAATGAGACAATAAATCTGGAATATTTCAAAAGGAATTAAAAAAACAAAACTCAGAATTTTATCAATATCTATGCATTAAGAATCCATGCTGGGTTCTGCCATGGCCAAAATTAGTCTTTTAAGAAATCCCAGCTCAGCTATGAAGATGGTATGACAGCAATCTATTATTGTAAATATAATTTTAACATTCAATGAAAGATCAAGACTTCTGGTGAGAAATAAGGGGTAGGGGGTATTTTAACTTTGTTGATCAAATTCTTTTCTCTTAGGAAAATGACTAAAGCATGACAAAGTAAGAGTTACAAGGGTAATGTATTAGTTGACCCAGGAGGAAAAGTGCCTTAAATTGAAATGATTTTCAAGCTTATCCATTTTAAAAACAAAACAAACAAAATGCACTTTCTCAAATTCTATGAATGCTGTGAAATCTACACCTTCCCCATTTCCTGCCCTGGAGTTCTGCCAGCATTGATATTCACTAACAATGCAGTCAATGGAGAATATTGACAAGGCTTCCTTCCTTCCCTACCCAGCTGCCCATCAACTCTAATGGCTTTAGAAAGGCAGCATGTCCTAATTCATAGAATTCTACCTAGGAATTAAGTCCAGAGCCTCTTTTTCCCAATTCTTTCCCTGGCTGCAGGAATTTGGGCTGAGACTCTGACCTCTGCAGACTTTCGTTTATATTGGCTATAAAAAGGGAAGCACGTTTTTTGCTGCCTGGCATGAGGACAAAACTTAGAACATACCAATGGGTATGTAAAACTCTGAATGCAAGAGGCATGCATATGAAACTAAGAGCAATGAAGCCTAACATTTGACTTGTTCAAGTTTGCAGATACTCATCCCAATTGATGGCAATGTAATTCTACCACCAGGGAATTACAAAAATGTCAATATGGCAGCTTCTTGACTGCTCTGAAAAATGATACTGTCCAGCAACCATGGGACTCATCTAATTTTTTATTTTGTTTTGTTTACTGATTCAAACCAGTTCTAATTATTTCATAGGGTTACTTAGTTCTGGACTTCAGTTTCCTTTACCTGTAAAATGAAGACTAATAAGGCACTGGGGTTAAGTGACTTGCCCAAGGTCACACAGCTAGGTAAGTATTAAGTGTTTGAAGGTCACATTTGAACTCTGGTCCTCTATCCACTATGCCATCTGGCTGCTCCCTCAGGTCCCCTTCTGATTTGAAATTTGATGCTTCAACATACCCATGATAGCTTGTTCAGGAGAAGTGGGTGGGGTGAGCGGCATCCCACAATGACTGGGGTCTTTCATGCTTCCAACTCCATGCTGGCCAACAGCAATGTGACCTCCAGCGTTGACAACACTCTGAGACACTGGGATGTCATTTTGAGAGATCAAAACAAAGGCCGATGGATACACCATACGAACCCCACCTAGAATGAATGACAGCAAAAATAAAATCCATACACCTTGGAAATGGTCCACACAACTACTCAGTTCACCATAACTGGGACTCATGTTCAATGGTCAAAATGTGATGCCAATCGAGTGTTCCATTAAATTACACTTTGATCCCCTCACCAGTGAGCAGGTGCTTAGCTAAGTTGCCTAGCAAGTTGATAATAGCATCTGGGAGAGAGGGACTGTCGGAGCTTCAGGCAAGAGCACTACTCAGCATGCTCCACTGTGCTGAGAGAGTCACCAAACAAGACCAGAAAGGAAGGAAGGAGGCTTCTGATGAATCTGAATTATGATTTTTAAATTAAATGAGGAGAAAAAAGTTCTTCGGGCAAAATATTTTCTCTTACCAACAATTACTTCCACCGCCACGGGGAAATCATCATCATATCCCAAGTCCTCTTCTTCCTTCCGCTCCTCTTTCTTCTTCAGCACCATTGGGTAGAAATACTGCCATTCCTCGATTAGCTTGCGGGTGGCTGGGTCTGACATCTTGTATGCCTGGCCTGTCAGCGTCCCATTTAAGCCATAGGGGCTCACCAGCACTACAAAAAGAGAAACCCGAGGCTACAGAGAAGCTATCACAACAATGACTCCTTCCTAAGTACATCCCAGCATGTGTGTGGGGATTTTAGGTCAAAGCCCAGATTTTCTCATAAGCACAAATCCCTATTTCATAATTTCTTTGGAAATGTCAGGGACCTAAAACCCTACTGTTTTCTCTTATTGATATCCTTCTCAGAGTGCTCATCTACTCATTCCAGGCAGGGATGAGGTTGGATGGTTGTTGGATGTAGTCATCATACAGATAAGATGATTTTTATGCAGGTATGTACAAACACTTGGTGGCGTTAGAGATGCTTTTCACCCCTAAAAGTCCATGACTCTGTGAGAAATTACACATCTTGTTAAACTGCCTGTTTTACACAAGTCTTCCTATTGAAGTCTTCCTTATATCGTAATAGGTTAAAATAATAATTTATCATATAATATATGGTATACAACTAATATCTTGTCTTCTTTCCTCCAATTAGCCAACAATCCATTTTTAAATGCCCACTGTGGTTCAGAAGCTAAGCTAAACATTGGTGATACAAAGAAAGAGACAAAACACTCCTTACTCTCGAGGAGCTCCCACTATAATGGGAGTGGGGGGAGAGAGGAAGGCGAGAGAGGAAGACACAAAGTCTTCATAAAAACTACATACAGCAAATGGAACATAAACCAAGTGGGCCAGCAAGAACAGCTGAGAGAAGCAGGAAAGACTTCCTGTGGACTGTGGGACTTGTCTCAAGGCATGGAAGCAGCCTCCCAACGAGACCCAGTCTGTCAGGTTCTATGAGGACAGAATGACTGATTGTGCTCAGCAAGAGACCATATATATGAACTAACTCAAGGATCCCCAGGTTAAGGAGGGAGAGGTTCACCCCTAGGATTGCTGCCAGGCATGTTTCTGACCAGAACTCTCTAATCCTAATCTCTAAAGAGGGGCAAGAATAGTGTGGGTGGAGGGAATAATAATATTTGTCCTTCCTTCTCAAAGAAGACCAGGACATCAGGGAGGTGATTTCATGACAAGCACATAAATTGGACTTGAGTGAGGGGCTGCAAAGTCACCAGCCTCACTTTTTCTTCCAGAGCCCTTGGGTCCAGTAGCCAGATATGAAGCTGGATGACTGAAGATGGCCCTGGATGTGAGGCAATCAGGGTGAAGTGACTTGTCCAAGGTAAGGTGTCTGAAGCCATATTCAAACTCCCGTCCTCCTGACTCCAAGGCCAGGGTTCGATGTCCTGTGCCACCTAGCTGCCCTTGGGTGGAGGGCGTATTCTCAGGGCCAAGATCTCAGACATGAGAAATACAGGAAATGGGCAATGCAACAGGAAAACAAAGTCTCCAAATGGTATCTCTGTGTTTTCTGAGGCTTCCTAATGACATGAATGAGCAGTATGGCATAAGTAAACCACCAAATATGAGAAAGCATGAATGTGCTTTCATAATGATGAATTGTGGTTTTATTGTAAATACTGGTAAGGTCACTGCAAAATATTTAGATCTAAAGTGACACTTTTACTCTTAAAATTTCTAAGCCGTTTTCTTCTACAATTTAAGTTGGAAGTTCCACCAAGTGCTCCTGCCACTCACACTGTGGTGATGCACAGAAAGACAAACATGGCCATTCCAGAAATCTTCTCGGGAACGGTATTCTGGAGACAAATTTTCCTGCTTCTTTCCATTTGCTTCTTTGTGGCCTTTCTTTGATTTTGCTTTTTCTTAAACAGGTAAATGACAGATAAGACCACAATTGTATTTAATGTTCTTCCTTAATGAAATGCATTTTAAAATAACTTTATTAATTCATAGAATGCTATGGGAGACAGGGTGGCAGAGTGCACAGACTTGTCTTTGCGGAAGAAGGATGAAGAGGTTTGGGAGGATGATGGGAGTAGAGTCTGCCTTGGACTTGATAGGAGGAACTGACTCACAGGAATGCCTTCACCAATTAAGTTATAGGTCTAGCCCAATAACATTCTTATAAAATCAGTTATATCATCTAAAAGCAGGAGGGTTTTACATTTTAATAGTAATTTATCTACAACACAAACTGAAATCAAGTGTGATGATGTGTGCAACTTCTCTTTAGGAGGCATATTAATTTGCAGTGGTAGTTGGGTAATATGGTGATCCCTTAAAATTATATTTTATATTACACTAAAAAATACTTGATCATCTTCAGAGCTTAAGAAGACATACAAGACTCCCTCTTAGACTTGGGACAGACCACTGAGGTCATCTAGTCCAATATTTTTATTTTACAGAAGAACCAGCACCAGAATCCATACTGCAAGCCTCTTGTGGCATCCACAGGCTGACCAGAAAAATAAGATGCAGTGAGCCAGGCTCCACCCCTTCCAAGAGTTTATATGATGATTCCAAGTTTTCAAGGTTATTTTGAACTCCTATCTCACTTTACTCTCAGGTGTCATTATTTCCCTCATTTTACAGATGAGGAAATTAAGGCCAACATAAGTTAAGTGATTTGTGTAACATCTCAGAGTCCTTCTAAGGCTAGATCAGAACCCAGGATTTCCTGACCACAAGGACCAGGGTTCCATTCAGCATGCTACCCCTGAGGTCTCTTTCTAATTTTTATGGCACATGGTGAGAACACATCTTCTGTACATTTTGCTCTACCCTAGAGTTTTGCAGAGGGGAAATTCTACCCTGGATGACTTCTAAAGCCTCTTCCGACTCCAAGACTTCATAATTCCATTGGTAAAGAACCAGGTGCTTTCTGAGGGCATCCAGAAGAGGAGTCAGAAAAACACAATGAACCAAACCAGTCGGTTTTCTGACATTAGAAAAAGGCACTATAGTTGCCTAAGACCCATGGCCACACACATCCAGTGACCCAGATGTCTGTTAGCAGTAGACCACTGAGACAGACCTGGCCAGCCCCTTTGAGGCAAGCACCAGGAGCAACCTGCAGCTAGAAGAACTGAGTCTGAATTCTTCTGTGACTTTTGGCAAGTGACTCAGCTCCTGGGAAGAGGGAAGACTGGATTCGGTGCTAAGTTCCATAGCTCATGTACCTTCTGATCTGAGAGCCACAATCCAACAACCTAGCCAAATTTTTCATTTTGACAATGATGAATTATAACTAGGTTAGTTTCCCACAAGAAATATCTGCATATCTTCTGTAATTTCTGAATTCAACTGTTATACATCTTTATTAATTTAATTCTATATGCTTAATAGAATTCCAAGAACTGTTGATCAGGTATTAATTATTCATATGACATCCTAGTACGGTGTCAATGAAGATCTTTTAGCCAATTCAACCAGAATGTTAGAAACTGTGCTTTGCTTGATTTTAAATATATTTCTGCTAAATTTCTTTGGTGGTAATATGCACAATACTAAAGAAAATGTTAGAGAGAATTATGAATTAAAAAAATTAAAAACACCTCAGAAATCAGTTAGGGGCACCTAGATGGTGCAGTGGATAGAGCACCGACCCTGGAGTGAGGAAGACCTGAGTTTAAATCTGACTTCAGACATGTAATAATAACCAAGCTGTGACCTTGGGTAGGTCACTCAACCCCATTGCCTTGCAAAAAAACAAACAAAAAAAGAAATCAGTTATAGAAGATGATCAAGTTAGTCTTTTACAAATATTAAGGCAAGGAAAAAAATTCATTAATTTTCAGTCAAGAAGGTAGTTTTTACAATTTAATATGCATTAATCTATGTTTGATCTGTTAATTCTTTTTAATTCTTATGAGGATACAAAACACTGACATTTCCAAAAGGCATCATATACCAGATGGAGGAATTACCATTGTTGAAATGAAAAATGCTGTGCTTAATAGTAATTGTGCATAATATTACAATATATCATTACTAATACCAGGTTATTTGATCATCTTCAGATCTTAAGGAGACATACATGACTCCCTGTTGGACTTGAACAAACCACTGAGGTCTAGAAAATTAAAAATAAATAAAAATAAAATTCTGTAATGAAAAATTTGTTAATTAACTCATTGGATGTAATATAAATTCTTTTTCTTCTTTGACTATGTAGGAAGTTGAACAGCAGGACGTTTTTTCTTCAAAGACAAGGTTTCCCTTTCTCCCTATTACTTCCAGGCTGGAATCTTTGACCCAGTCCATTTCAGCCTTCCTTAGGCAACCTGGTGGCCTCCCACACCTGGGGGGAGCTCCTGACGTTCATGCCAGACTTCATGTGGATAGACTCTCAAGCAGCTTAGTTAGCCCTTGGCTCAGAAAGGTCAATCTCAAGCAGTCCCTGAGGTGAGCCTCAGCTTTCCTGATACAGAGCTCACAAGAGTGTCCTTTGGCAAGGACTCCATTTTAGAGTTCACATTACATAGACAACCAAGGGTCCCCTGGAATAAAGCTCTTCTTTTTAGTCCAACAGACTATCTCCAGCAGTTTCAGATAGCTTTATGGTACCCTCGGACCAGAGCTGTGTGGAGTAGATGACAGTCCTGCTGCAATGTGATCTAGACTCAGCAAGAACAATTGCACTCCGGTTGCAGAGTGTCTCCAGAAGAGGGCTAGAATGAGGAAGGGCTACCAGACATGAGAAATGGTTACAGGAATTAAGGAGGTTGACAATGGACTTACATCAGTTCTATAAAGAAGGATGAGATCTAATCTAATCCAGAGAGAGGGAGAACTAAAATGCAAGGGGAAACTTTCTAATCATGTGAACAACTAAAAGTCAAATGAGCTTCACTCAGGAAGGTGTGGGTTCCTCCTCAGTAGAGAGGGCCAAGAAAAACCTGGGTGACCATGTGGGCAGGTAACCAAAGGATTCTGATTCAGGCCTGGAGTAGACTAGACCATCCCTGGTAGTTCTACCAGCGCTGAGCTGCTAGAAATCCCAGCAGTGGGTGCTTCAGCCACAAGTTTAATAAGTCTTCAAAATAACTGCTGGAGTACAACATCTCCTTAGGAAATAACAAACAGGACAAGACCCACCAGATCCACTTACTTCAAACCATGCCTTATCTTTAAGTTCTTAATTAGGAAATATGACTAATGCTTTGGAAGGCATTTGAGCACACTTACCTTGAAAAGGTGCAGGGGATGACTGAGCCATGTGTATATGCTCTTCATTAATCAGATAAATTGGCTGGTGCTGAGCAATCTCGACACTTGTGCATACATTACTTTCCCCATGAAGAAAAAATGTGAAGGCACAGGACAAATGCTCACTGAAAATACAAAAGAACAAAATAATCTATTAGCAAATCAAAGATTTTATGTTTAAAGTGACCTCAGAGGTCATAGAGTCCAAAAGAACAGTAAACTAAGGCCTGAAGGGGGAAGAGATTCCTGCAAAGTCAAAGATGCAACAAGTCAAAGAAGTAGCATTTGAACCCAGGTCTGAATACAGGCTGAATACAACCCTCTAGGTGGGTTCTTCTTTCAAAATGTTTGAAATTGCTTCAGGAATATTTTTATATGTTGCCTATCTAGGCTCTGTAAATGAAACTTAAATGTTGGTAGCAAGATTTGACCCTGGAATAGAGAATGTAATTGAGTCTGCAAACCAAGAAAAATGAATTCTACTCCTGTTTAGTATATCTCAATGATTATCAGGGATCACTGCCTCAGTATTCAAGCATTCATTTATCACATATTTTTTTAACATTGAGATTTTGTCTTTCCTTTTTTTTTATTTATTTACAGCAATGGGGCTAAGTGACTTGCCCAAGGTCACACAGGTAGGGAAATTTTAAGTGTCTGAGGGCATATTTGAACTCATGTCCTCCTGACTCAAGAGTTCACTCCACTATGCCACCTAGTTGACCCTTTACTGCATATTTATTTAGCATCTATTATGATCACAGCCCCATGGAAGATAGTGTTTATTACTAGCTAAATGCCAGACACAATCAATAAAGTTCTCTAAAGATGATGGTATTCTGTTCTTTTTTAATATTTGCAATCTGATTAACTTCTTCTCTATGTTCCATATAATTAGGGGAGGCTCATTCATCTTGAGCTGTCTTTAATTCCAGAATTATAAGGCTGACTTTGAAAAACTATGACAGTACACCAGAAATGAGAGCCCATTTCTCAGAACAGCCTCTAAGACTATGACTCAAATGAACACCCCCAAGCACGGAGATTCCTTCAGAAGTCATGGATGCCCACTTGGAAATGATCGGCACTAAGATGCTAACCTCAAATCTAGAAATGATTAGAGATTATTTTTCACTCTATTGTAAAACAATTCCCACATAACTAAAAAAGTTTGTTTTTTTGACCCCAAGCATCAACTTCTTTTCAAATGGAACAAGTGTAAACAGAAGCAGCAAAGTTCACTCCATGCACCTAACAGTGCAAGACAGCTCTTGGACAAACTGCAAACGCTCAACAAGAACCAACTCAATAACAATTGAGTCTTGCCACTGAGGACTGAGAATGATGGCTACATTTTATATGCTATGTTACGAGGGGGAAATGGAGACTGTCAAGTTGCTTGGCTCTGAGGATCAAAAGCTGGGCTGAGAAGAGGCCATGATCCTGAAAACTATAGAATGAGGAGAAGAGAGAAAATCACAAACAACTTCTCTTCCCTGGAAAACAAGTGGCCCTTTCTCCAGGAAGACAGGGACTCCTTATTCAGACAGCAGTGATGATGAGTTTGAGCTTACACTGGCTCGTCTGACTAGATCTTCCAGGCTGCTGCTGAGAGTTCCCAAGTCACACAAACCAATAGTAGGCCCACTGTCGGGAAACTTAGCTGTTTAACTGGTGAGACACAATACCTCTACTAGTAAGTCAATACAGATAGTCCATCCTTTGGAGGAGGGGGGGAGGCCAGGCCTCAGAAAGCAGGTGGCACTTCTGAGGGACAAGGGAGGACATGGCTGAAGTGAACCTGCAGGCAAGAGGTCCCTGGTTCAGCATCAGCTTCTGATCCCCCTGGCTCTGGGGAATCATCAAAAGAGGAATCCCTGAGTTGTCCCCATCTGTGACACAGCCTATGATACTCTAAGTGTCCCTCCAAACTCCCAGAGGCTCAACTAGGGGCTGGGGCCCTCAGGCACAACAGAGGAAAATTCATGAGGGTTAGTTGTCTGATTATAAAATGGAACCAGGAGTACTTGATGGGTCATACAAACTTACATTTTTTAAAAAATATATCCTTATGAATCATTTTTCTGTGTAAGGGATGCTTCCAAAAGCAGATACAACAAGAAACTTCTCAAGGTCCTGGGATACTTCACAATACCATATTTTGGATGAGCATAAGGAAAAACAGTAGACTATCAACATCTCTTCTGAAGATGATGAGGTGGTAGAGAAATTCTATAGAGAATCTCCATAGAGGGTCTTCACAAAATTCAACAAATTCAATTGTTCTATGGTTTCTTTTGACTTACAAACAATTGACCTTATGAAATACAGTTTAATATTCTGAGGCTTCACTGATAAGGGGATTATTGGGAAGCACAGTCAAAATTGTAGGAAAACACAGCATCAAGAAATGAAAAAGTGAAAGGCACTTCTAGACATACCATATCAATGCCTCATACCTCTACATCATGAATACTTTCTTCAAGAAGAAAGGCAGAAAAAGCCGGGCATGGTAAACTTAGAACATCACCACAAAAATGATGTTGACTACCAACTTAAGAGACAGGAAATGACTGATTATTGATGTGAAAATCATTTTTAAAATGGCCTTAAGTGAAGAGTCAAATCAACTTAATAAAAAATAAAATCAAGACCTAATCTGAAGAATGCAAATTAGAAGATAAGGGAGGCAGTTAAAATTATTCCTGAATATATAGACCTTGGCACAGAATACTATCATTCCCAAAGGAAATGACATAATGAGTCAAAAAAGATTAAGAAACTGACTCATGACTGTGTGTGAGTGTGTGTGTGTGTGTATGTGTGTTTCTAGATAGTGTGGATGTCCCAGTTGTCTACATGTTGTCTCTCATTAAACTGGGAGTTCCTTGGGAAGAGGAACTGTCTCTTTTCCTTTCTTTGAATCCTTAACACTAATACAGCACTTGGTCAATAGTATATACTTAAAAAATGCTTCCTGACTGAGACTTGCTAAGCAGAAAGGGCAGCCAAGGACATTAAGGTGAATTGTGAAAACCCATTCCCAAAACTTTCTGGAGGAAAGAAGTGGAAGAAGCACCTAGCAGCATTGCCTTAAAAAACAGCAAGGAGTAGTAGAAGGGAAAATTATAGAAAGTAGGCCAGAGGTTTATTCTGAGCATACTTAAAGATGAAAATGGAAAGAAGACAACAGATGAAAAATGAAAAAGATCTGGTGAGAGCACTATTATCATTACTAAAGCTAGACTGAAGTGTGCACTTTGTAAATATTATCTTTTTATCTACACAATATCCATGAAAGACAGGTGCTATTCCCTTTTTGCAGTTGAAGAAACTGAGGTAGACTAGGTTAAGAGATTTACCCATGATAACACTAGTGCCTGAGCCTGGATATGACTCCAGATCTTCCTGACTCTAGTTATATGACTCTATCCACTGCACCAACTAACTGCTACTACAACTCTGTCCATTATTCACAATGGAGAACCCATATTTGGAATCTAATACAGTTTGCAAAGTCCTCTGTAAGGAAGTAGGAATGAAACTAAAGTAAAGATGGGAAAAGAAGAATGACCAGAACAAGCAGATACTAAGCTTTGTGCTGGAGGCAAAAGAATTCTGATGATCTTGAGGGACGGATTTTTCAAGCTCTTGGAAAGAGGAAGATTCAAATAATCAGGGGGGAAAAAAAGAAGGGCAATCAAGAACAAATTTACTACTACAAAACTAGGCTCGTCCCATATTCATAAAAGCCTATCAAAGGTTTTCAATGGCATGTTTGATGAAAGCAGAAGCAACAAACAAATAGACTTTGACAAATAATCATATATTACAGTCATGATATGGTCTGAAATGCAAGAAAGCAAGATATCATTGGATTTAGTGTGTATTGACTCTAACAAAGCCCCTGAGTTGGCACGGGTTCTACCCTAATCAAGTATCTCACATACTTATGCTAACATCATAAAAGATCATTTCAGACAGAATGGATAATATGATTTGACAACCCTTTGATTATCTATATCAAATGAGGCATAAAACAAGATGTATATTTGTCAAAGATGTCAGCCAGTAACATCATGGAAGATGTCAACCAGTTTAGCAGTGAAGAGCTCACTGAAAAGAGTCAAGAAAAGGCTCATCTGATATTATTTTAAGTTAAATTAATTTTAAATTATAAATTATATTTATATTAAATTTTAAATTAATATAAATGGAAAAAGATGCAATTGGGAAAATAAAATAATGGTATACGGGGGGGGAGGAAGTATTAAGGCCTATAGAATGTTTAAGGTAGTGGAGAAACTAAAGATCACCAGAGCTGGAAGCTGCCAGTTGAAGAGTTCTGGATGTAGACAGGAGAACAGAAATACAAGAAGATGGCCTTTAGTAAGGAGAAAGGCTATAATTGGTTCTAAGGAAGGCAAAGAGCATGATAAGGTTGAGCAGTTTTAAGCAGCAGACAAGGGAGCTTAAAAGAGCTCCCTTTGGGCAAGTTCCCAATCACGTGCTCTAAGTGTAGGGACAGGATCTTTTTTTAGAAACTTTCTACCCAGTGCAACATTACTGAATCTACATATTAATCATTTAAGATATTTATTTGTTGTCTCCTTAAAATGGGTCATATTGGTAAATAAGTCGTTTTTAATTTTTCACCACTTTTATATCCAGCAATACTTTGTGTTATTTTTACAAGTTACATATAAAGGTCTCATTTTTATGTCTGAATCTTACATAATATACTGTTGAACTGTCATTTGAACACTACCAATAGTGTCATATGCATAAAGAGGTCACTTTATATTCTTTTAATATGATGTAACAAAACAGTCAAGTAAAACCAGTATGCTTTCTCACCTGAAAAAAAAAAGGGGGAAGGGGGTGGGGGGTTGATACCAGATAAAAGATGTGAACTTGCCCAGGGTCACAAAACTATATGTATCTGGGGTAGAATTTGAACTCAGGACTTCCTGACTCTAGGCGTGCCACTCCATGTACTCCATCACATTGCCCTCAATGACTGAACCACAATCTCTTAAAACTATTTAAAGAGCTTTGTTCCAAATGCATTCTTCAAATTGGCCATACTTGATTTCAAAAGCACAGATGTTTTTATAAAAGAGGAATAATAATTGAGCTTTCTGAAATCTCGACTGGATGCTTAACTAGATTGCAGAATCTACAAGATGAAAATCTAAGTGTGGATACAATTAAAACTCCACCAATCCCTGATGAATTGGACGGGTTAATTGGGCATTATAAGGAAGCAACTAGCTTCCAATGAAATGATCTAGAGACTGAATTTTAAGAACAATTAACAATTCAGTTCATAAACAGAAGAGAAAAGGAAAGCTATAACAAGAAACAAACCTTTCAGGAAAATGGACATCACTCCTACCTTAGGTGCAATTGAGAGGGAAAGATTCCAATACCTTTCTGTAGTGTTCATGTGAAATAGACTACTTCCATGAAGGAAAACAATAGCATTCCGAAATCAAGTGAACACTTAATGAATTCCCCTAGCTAAAGGAATGTTTAAGTAATAAAGGACCATACTAATGAAAAGCACACCTGGAAAATATTGCTTTCTGTCCTTTGGCAACTAAAGAAAGAATGTTGTCAAGGAAATTGCACATTCTTAAATACTTAATATTTCACTGTTGCTTCATTCACTCAGTCATTTATAAAGTGCCTACTATGTGCCAGAAACCAGTGAAGCCCTGGGGCAAGCAGTGGATGATGCAGTGGACAAAGGAAGACCTGAGTTCAAATTTGAACAATGGCACTTCTTAGCTGTGGGACCCTGTGTCCTTAACTGAAAAATAAGAACACTAAACTACCTTCCTGGATCAGATGAGATATTTGAAAAGCCCAAGGGCATAGCACCAGCTTCATAACAGGTGATTACAAATGGGCCTTGGAGATAGGAGGACAGGAGTTCTAATCGAGTCTCAGACACTTACTTAGCTGTGTGACTTTGTACAAGTTACTTAACTTTACTTGCCTCACATCCAGGGATATCTCCAGTTGTCCTGACCCATACCTGGCACTGGACCCAGATGACTCTGGAGAAGAAAGTGAGGCTGGGGACTTAGCACAGCCCCCCCCCCCCACTCAAATACAATTCAAGTGTTTGTCATGGCACAACCTCCTGATGTTGTGGTCTTCTTCGAGAACAAAGGACAAATATCACACTCTCCCCGCCCCCCCCCCAATTTAGTAGCAGGGAGGCAGTCAAGGAAATGCATGCGTTCAGAGGCTGGGGTCTCCAACACCTTTCTGTAGTGTTCATATGAAATACTGTCCACAGACTACTTCCATAAGGAAAACAATAACGTTCAGAAACTAAGTGAACACTTAATGAATTCCCTAGTTAAAGGAATGTTTCCTAAGGGGGGGGGGGGGGGGGGCAGGGAAGGCTACATGATCTGAGCCATTCCCAGCTGAGTAGAGAATGCATCACACTGAACATGAAGGGCTGAGACCTGGGAAAGAGAATGAGAAGAAGAGAGATAATAAGCTCACTGTTCTCTGCTCTGGATATATGTATGAACTGAATAGAACTTAGAAGAAATCTCCTGACTTTCTAGAACTTCCCAAGTCTCTCCCAAGTCTGGTTCTAGGAACTCAGTCAAAGGTTTTGAGGTCAAGTTCCCTCATCATTCAATCACTTCTGCAGAATCAAATAAATTAAAGAAACTATTCAAGTAAGAAGAAGAGTAATATTAGAGTGAGGTACATAATGAAGTTATGCTATCCAATCCAAAGGGAGTCCAAGGTAATAAGGAGATTAGAGAAAGGCACAGAATAAGCCTGATTTTCAATATCTATAAGGAAAAGGAACTATAAATAAGTATTCTGGCTGCTTTCTTTATTTTCTCAGTTTTTTTTCTTTTTTTGCACAAGTTGTTTGTTCACCATTCACTAAAAGATGTTTTGGATTTATTATGCCTATAAATTTCCATGTGCTAGTCTTTTATTTTATTGCCATTTGCTACTAGCTTGCATACAAACTGGTGATTTAATAAAATTTAATGGGGGGAAGGGGAACAACACATTAGCTTTCATTCAACTCTAAGACCTTATTAGCCTTACTCCCAAACACTAGTCTGCAAGAAGAATTCTAGCAATTTTTACTCATTTATATGATCTGGCCAGATATAATTAATTTTTTTCTGAATTAAAAAAAATCAGCTGTTTCTGAGGTTCCTCTTTAGAGCCAGTAAGAGGAAGTGCAAGGTATGATAAATGTACAAAAATGTGAAAATGGTCAATTGGCAGCAGTTAGACTATAATTCTCTTAGATAAAAGCAGAAATCTAGGTGTTTTTCCTATGTGGTCACTTAAACACCTAAAAAGAATTGTTCTTTTATGGAAAGGAAAGCAGTGTTTAAAAAAACTACTCCCAAAGTCTCTGCTGTGTTACAAATAAACTGCATACACACACAAAAAAAGTGAATAGTAGTATGCTTTACTTTGCAATCTGATTCCATCATTCTTTCTCTGGAGGTGAACAGTATTTTTCCTCATGAATCATTTGGAATTGTCTTAGATCACTATATTGCTGAGAATAGCTAAGCCATTCATAATTGATCATCAATATTGCTATTTCTATGTACACTGTTCTCCTTTCATCCAGCATCAGTTCATATAAGTCTTTCCAGGATTTTTCTGAAAGTTTCTTGCTCATCATTTCTTACAAGTCAAATGCAGTTGGTTCTTGATTATACAGCTTGGGAGCCCCTGGCATAGGATCTCCCAGCATGGCATGCCCTCATCATTGAGGGGGCTGCACTCTATGAGGAAGGCAGAATGGAAACACCCCAGAGAACCCACCCCAGGTGTTCACTTGGACTGTTGGAGCCCAACCTGTGGTAGAGCACTCCAGGTTTTTATTGGGCTGATCAGCCACAGTTGGATACACAGTCATTCGTCTCAAACAGAGAGATGCTGTTCTGGTCTTCTTTGATAACAAAAGGACAAGAACCAACCAGTCAGAAGCACAGGGTTTAATGGCTGCCAGTTTAAGGGGTTACTGAATGACTGACTCTGAGTACTATGATCTCATGTGGTGGTTGAGTCACAGGAACCTGCTCTTGAGGTTTTATGAACTGCGGGGTGGAAGCAAGCAGTTAGTTCATGGAGATGAAGGGAAAAACCCATCAGGGAACTAACTCAATGATAGTAAGTGGCTGTGACATCAAGCCTTCATGGTGGACATTATCACTTAACTCTGAACATCACCCAACCACTTCTCAGCTCCCTGCTTTTAAATGTGTGATCATCTGAAGCTGAAGGAAGGTTGTGGAATGTGCAACTTGAAAGGAATTGCACTTCCCCACTCTGGAAGGACAAAAGCCTTCTTTTGACACTTAAATATGACGGCCAATGTGCTAAGCTAATTGAGGCATTAAATGTAAGATTCAAGGACATGAAAAGTAAACAAATGGAATTAAACATCTTCACTACATGTGGAACCAGCTGATGTGCCTGATTACCTACAACATGAAATCATTTAGCTGCAGAGCAATGAGCTGAAAGCTGGGTCAACCAATCTGCTTGAAGTCTGTAAATGCAAAGATGAATTTCCCACTTTGAGTAGATATGCATTGAAATATGCATCCATGTTTGAAACAACTTACTGCAGTGAGCAAGCCTTTTCTAAACTGACCATTATGGAATCAACTGTGCTCCAGACTGACCCAGTAAACCTAGAAAAGCATCTGTGAGTAGCAACATGCTCAATACCAACTCTCATAGATCTCAGCAAAGAGAAGCAGTTTCAGCCATCACATTAGGTATGAGTTTTATCAGATAGAGCAAACTAATTTTTAATTGATGGACCATACAAAAGGTTCTCAAATGATGTTAAAATTAATCAAATAGACCTTGGCAGAATAAGATTCCCT
Source organism: Macrotis lagotis (assembly GCF_037893015.1). NCBI lineage: Eukaryota > Metazoa > Chordata > Mammalia > Peramelemorphia > Peramelidae > Macrotis > Macrotis lagotis. Next base: position 677,479,077 of record NC_133666.1, read on the forward strand.
TCTCCTGGTCTATATCTAGCTTTTGACAAATTGCTCTCCAGTTTCCACAGCAATTTTTGTCAAATGGTGAGTTATTCACAAAGCTTGGATCTTTGGGTTTCCAAAACATTAGATTATTATAATAATTTACTACTGTATATTGTTAACTCAATCTATTCCCTGGATCTACCATTGTTTCTTAACAAATAACAAGCTGTTTATTATACAGTTACAGATCCGGTACAGGTTAGGCCACCTTGTTTCACCTTTTTTCCCCCATTAATTCCCTCAATGAAATCTGTTACTATTTTTCTACCTTTATAAAATAATTTTTGGTAGTTTGGTTGGTATGGTATTGAATATATTAATTGGGGGGGGGGGGGGGTTTGCAAGGCAATGGGGTTAAGTGACATGCCCAAGGCCACACAGCTAGGTAATTAGAAAGTGTCTGAGGCCGCATTTGAACTCAGGTCCTCCTGACTCCAGGGCTGGTGCTCTATCCACTGCGCCATCTAGCTGCCCTTGAATATATTAATTTAGAAAGAACTGTCATTTTTATTATATTGGTCCATGAGTCAATATTTTTCCAATTGTTCAAATCTGACTTTCTTTGTGTTTATTTTGCAATCAAGTTCAAATAGCTCTTAGGTTTGTATTGGTAGGTAGTTTTATATTGTTTACTGTTATGTTAAATGGAATTTCTCTTTCTACCTCTTGCTGCTGGACTTTTTTGGTAATATAAAAAAATGCTGATGATTGATTTTGGTTTATTTACCTCCAACTTTTGTTAAAGTTTTTTTTTTTAATAGTTGATTCTCTCTCATTTTCTCTAAATATACCATTATCCTTGCAAGGAGGGATAAATTTATTTCCTTGTTGCCTATTCTAATTCCTTCAATTTTGTTTTTTTCTCTTAGCATTTCTAGCAAAATAATGAAGAATAATAGGATTGCAGGCATCCTTGCTTCATCTCTGATCTTACTGGGAAGGCTTCTAGCTTATTCCCATTACAGAGAATGTCTGTTGTTGGTTTTAGATAGATATTATCTATCATTTTAAGAAACACTCCATTGATTCCTACACTTTCAATTTTGTTGCCTATTTTTCCAAATAGTTTATATAGTATTGCAATGTGTTCTTTAAATGTATAAATATTCATCCATTTCACTTTTATTAGTTCAATGGTTTACTAACCATTTTACTAATCTCTCCTTTGATTTTTCAAGATTTTTTAAGTTTAACTGAGGATTTTCCATTTTTTCCCCTAGTTTTTTTAATCTGCATGTCTAATTCATTGATCTGCTCTATTTTACTGATCTACATGCTTAGAGATATAAATTTTCCCCTAAATACCATTAAAGACTGCATCGCATAAATTTTAATATGTCTCAATATAGTCATTGAGATGATTGAATGTTTTCATGATGGTCTTTTGATCCACTCATTCTATAGGATTAGATTAGTTTCCAACTAATTTTTAATCTGTTTCCACTGCCCTTTATTAAATATAATTTTTATTGCATTAATATGATCTGAAAAGGATGCATTTAATGTTTCTGCTTTTCAGATTTTCTGAGGCACAGGGTATTTTATAGGATAAAACATGGGAAATTTTTGTGTAGGCACCATGTACTGCTGATAAATTCATTTCTATTCCCATTCAGTTTTCATCACCTTTTCTAAAATTCTATTCATTTCCTGAACTTATTTCTTTTTTATGCTGTGGTTAGATTTATCCAGCTTTGAAGGAAGTCTTGCAACTAGCATGGTGTGAAGAATCTGTATCTATACCATTTGGTATATATGTTTAGTATTGGTATTACTTCATTTTTTTAATGGTGCTTTTAGCAAATTATCATTTCTCTGTTTATCTCTTTTAAATAGCTCTAGTTCTGCTTTTCCTTTGTCTAAAATCATTGCTACTCCCACTTTTTTTTTAACTTCAGATGAAATGTAATAGTTTCTTCCATCCCTTCACTTTTACTCCATGTCTCTCTACTGCAAGCGTATTTTTTTAATAAACAATTCATTGTAGGATCCTGCTTTTTAAATCTGTTAAACTTTTTTATTAATCACTAGTCAAAAAATAAGACTTCATAATTTTTCAAATTAACAGATGACAGTCCATCATTATGATAGATTAAGGATTCCAAAGAGCCTAATAAGGCAATTGAGAGGTGCTGGAATTGAAGAGAGAGAGACCTGAGAGCTGAGTTCAGACACTTATTAGCTGCATAACTTTGGACAAGTCACATAAACTCTGATCCCTAAAATAGAGATGATAATAATAGGAACTGCTTGCAAAGGATAATATGGAAACCAAATGAGATAATGTTTGTAAAGCACTTTATAAATCTTAAAAAATTATATGATTTAGTAGACATTTGTGTTAATCTAATAAAATGGTATATAAATATGGGTTCAAACATTACCTACAAAGGTGAAGATAAACAGTGGCAAAGCTTTGTCTACATTTGAAAAAATGCTGCCAATATGATCTGCTAGTCTGTGAGTTAAAGAGGAAGACTCAGATATGATTCAATTAAATCCAATGTTTCGTAAACCAGAAAATACAAACTACCTGGGAAATCTCTCTGTATTTGATAAGAATTACTGGGAAAATAGAAAAGCAATTTGATAGAAAATAATAGATTTAGATCAATATTTTTATACTGTATTCCACAAGCATTCTAAATGGAAGTGACCTGATAATAAGTTGTCATTTTATTAAGAATAATTTAGAAGAAATTTATATATAAATTGACTATATAATAACACATATTAAATATACATATATACCTTTCATAATTATGAGTAGAGAATTAATTCTTAATCAAAATGGAATAAAGGTTATTAGAAAGACAAACTTCATTCTGGTTACATGAAATTGGAAATTTCTTACAAAAACCTAAACAGATATAGGCTAAGAAATATTTACATCAAGTTTCTCTAATAGAAGAGATAAAATGTAAAAAAGAAAAATCAATGGATCTATTTTATAAGAACCAGTCATTTGGAAAATGCCCCAAATAAGTAATAATATGAGAAGTACATATCAGAGCAAAACAGATTTCACTAAAACCCTGGCATTGTTAATAAAATGTGGGAAAACAATGTCAGAGGGGCTACAGAGAGACAGACACACCAGCTCATTGTTGGTAGAACTCCAAGTTACCACAACCACTCCAGAAAGCAATTTGTAATAATGCTAAGAAACAGAATAAAATGTCTACACCTCCTGACTCAGAGATTCAAATTCTAATGAAGAAACAGCTTTTAGACTTGTGTCCCCAGAAGTCAGTTAGCATAATGCCTAGTAGTCCACATGAAGCACATTTCATAAATGCTAGGAGACTGACATATATATGTATATTTCTAAGGATATAAATCTAACTTCCACATCCCATTCTTTAGGGAAAAGCAAAAGCTTTCCTTCAAGCGTAGTTTACCAAAGCAATGTATTATCATCCTCTATTTTACATTAGATCAAAGATACATACTGGCAGAACCTGGTTACAGCCTACTCATCTACATGAAGAAATGAAAGTAGCAATACCTAAAAGAATCATTAGTAATTTTCTCTTTTCTAAAATAATGTCTAATGTTATAAGATAACAAGCACTTTGGGCAAGCATTATCAGATGCACTATTTTTTGCCTTTCTAATGGTTCAGGACTAAAATCTCCTTTGAGAGACAAGGAACATTTAAAAAGTGCTTCGAAAGAAGATATTTTAGAACAGAAGGTTCTGAAATCTTTTTATAAAAGGAAAAGGTGGGGCAGCTAGGTGGTGCAGTGGATAAAGCACAGGCCCTGGAGTCAGGAGTACCTGAGTTCAAATCTGAGCTCAGACACTTAATAATTACGTAGCTGTGTGGCCTTGGGCAAACCACTTAAATACCATTTACTATGCAAAAAAAACACCTTTCATTTTTTCAATCTACCTCTTAGAGAGTTAGCTATCATAATAAGAATAAAAAAGTGTAACAGAATTAACCAAAACATCAAAAAAGTCTGACATTATTTGCAATGTTCCCAACCTGTAGGCTCCCATCTCTGTACAGAAGGTATTGAAAGGTATCATCTCAGAACTCTTGTCTTCTTAAAAGGAAAAACCTGGTTATAATTTTGCAATATTGAGCTGATTTGTGTTGCACTTTTTTTGACCTTTGTAAGCACTTTGTGTAAGCTGTTTTTGTGGCTCTGTTTATCACACTTTGCATCAGTTCATGTTAGTCTGATATTTAAAACTTCTCTGTAGTCATTTAGGTATCTCTTAAGCACTTATCAAATACACCACTGCATAGAGGAAGAATATTCCAAGGAAAATCATATATGATTATTCCTATAGTCATTCTTTCCAATTAATGACAGTTTCATATATAGAGTGATTTTCTCTTTGCCATTAACTTCCTTGAAGTATCAGATGCCTATCAAAGGATATGGTCATTGTTTTTTCAATCTAATTCCAAACAGCTTTCAATAATGGCTGTACTAATTCAGAGAACAGTCAACAATGAAGTAGTGTGCCTGTGTGTCCATAACTGTTCCAACAATGACAGTATTCTGTCATTTTTTGTCAATTAATTGGTTGGTTAAGAGATGAAACCTGAGAGTTGCAATGATTTGAATTTCCTTTATTAACAATTTTTTTTAATGAAAACATTTATTAAGTGCTTTTTATGTACAAAGCATTGTACTAAGTGCAGGGAAAAGAAAATTTTTTTTTAGGTTTTTGCAAGGCAAATGGGGTTAAGTGGCTTACTCAAGGCCACACAGCTAGGTAATCATTAAGTGTCTGAGGCTGGATTTGAACTGAGGTACTCCTGACTCCAGAGCTGGTGCTCTAGCCACTGTGCAACCAAGCCACACCAGGGAATAGAAATTTAAAAGTAAGATCATCTCTACTCTTAAGGAGTTTCCCTTCTGACCAGCAGGTTTCAAAAGCAAGTCAAGTACAGCTCCAAGGATCCTTACAAAGTAGATGGTGATGTCTTGTCTTTGATGTCATTTTCACTAATAAAAAATGTTTTTTTAAAAATGTTTTGTGGTATGTGACCATGGGCAAGTCATTAATCCTGACTTCCTTCTTCCTATTATATTCCTTTGTAACATGAGGAGGTTGGATGCAGTGGCCTCTAAGGTACCTTTGATCCTATTTCAATTAGTTTGCCTATATATCTTGGATACTAGACCTTTTTATCAGAGGTAACTGATAAAGATTTCCACCCCATCAACTGTTTTATTTTTTATCTTAGTGATAATAATTTTGTTCAAGCAACAGCTTTTGAAGTCATGCTAACAGGATTATCTTTTCTAGCTAATCTTTTCCTTGTTTGAGTAAAAATTTACCCTCTTAGTCACAGAATTGAAAGGTACCTGATCTAGGTCACTAATTTTTTAATCTTTAACATTCAGGTTCTATATTAAGTGTGAGTTTATTTAAGTATGTAGTATAAAATGCTGACCTAAACTTAATTTCTACTTAAGAACTGCAAAGAAAATTGGAAATTAAGTAGAGGATTCAGACCTAAGGATTTTATGTTTCCTGGTTTATCCAATACTATGTTGAATTATTTCTGTTAACCCAATAGCTATGATCATTGATTCATTATATAATTTAAGGTCACAAAGTACTAGTCTCTCATAATTATTTTTTCTACCTCTGCAAAGTATCCCTTTCATAGTCCAAGTGGTAGAGCATAAAATCCCAAAATCAGTTTTGGTAATAGTTATTTTATCATATGAAATCAGAGTCCTCTCTGTTTCATCTCATGTCCACACAAAGTATACCTGATGACTTAAGGAAACATCTATGGGCTGTTCTTCTGTTTCTTCTCCTATCCTTATTTGGGAGAAAGTATTATAAGGACTTATGAGTGGGTCTCTGGAAAATGGGATAGAATAGAGGAGGAAAGGGATGGTATTAGAAAGATATAGTTACTAGAAAAATGAACAAAAAGCAGTAGAAAAACAATGTGAATTCAACAATAAAAAATTCCAGCATTATACACAGGGGAAGAGGACACTACACCTGAGGATACATAAGCCTGGGGCAATAACTGTATAATAAGGACAAATATCAATTAAAATGGGAAAATTAGAACTGATTAAATTACTTTTAGGGATAAGAACGGGAAGAGGAATGGAAAAGTAAGCATCACAGGGATTAAAAATGAGTAGAATGAAAACTCCCCAATACAAGGTGTCCTCTCTTTCCAAGTTAAGAAGGAATAAGGCGACACTACTTCTGTGAACTGAAAATGCACAAAGCTAACTCATTCAGTTCAGTGAGTTCAGTGAGGCCAGTTCTTACTGTAGGAATTCCAAACTACTTGAACAATCTGGATCTGTAGAGAAAGACTACAATGAGACAAGGATCTCCAACAACACCTGGGCTTCTGGGGACCACTAGGTGGCACCATAGAGCAGCTGGCCTCAGGCTCCCTCCCAGGCTGGATGTTATCTGCAACGTGAGTATCTGAGAGCTGTGCAAAGAGTAGGTGCTTCATGAAGGTTTGCTCTGTCCCCCATTCCCCCACACACACACACACACATCGGGCTGGCTGGTGCACGGTTCAGGTCTGCTATTTCGCTCACACTACTCTGAATATTCCATCATTTCATGAGACATAAGCAAGAATTCCTGAACAATAGCACTCCCACCACCCTACGTGGTGCTTGTGCTCCCCTGATCCCCAAGGCCTTCTTTTTTTTTTAAGATTTTTCAAGGCAATGGGGTTAAATGGCTTGCCCAAGGCCACACAGCTAGGTAATTATTAAGTATCTGAGACCAGATTTGAACCCAGGTACTCCTGACTCCAGGGCCGGTGCTTTATCCACTGCGCCACCTAGCCACCCCCATCCTCAAGGCCTCCTAATGCAGGAGCCAATCCCTTGGCTTTTACATGAAGCAGTTCATGCATGTTTCTCAGTCTTTGCTTGAAGACAGTCTATGAAGATCCTCAAGCACCGATTCATTACACTGACCTCCTCCAAGTTCTTCCAAGGTGAAGGAGAGCAAGACTGATTTATCTTCCCCACATTTTAAATTTGGCAAGGACAAAACCCTAGACCTGCCCCATCACCCCAATGTCCATTCAGTTTTGAAAGACACAAACACAAATGTTTGGAAGCTGCCCACCACCTCAAGGGCAAGATCCTCAGGTGAATATTTTAAAACCTTTCGTGGACTCATCATGCCCTTCAGACTTGCTTCATAAAGTCAGTCCAGTCCCTCTTTCCTCATTCTAGACAGACCTACCTGTTATCTGCCAGACTTAACATTCAATTGTTCATCTCTTCCCTTTTTGCACTTTCTTAAAATTATCCTAAAGTTACTTTTCTGTTTATATATCAAATTAAATACAACTTTCTAGATGAAGTTTTTCCTAATCCCTTCTCCTCCCTCAGAAGTTTTGTCCCCAAATGATGACTTGAATAAAAAGAGAATTCAAATGAGAGAAAGAAAATGATGGTGGAAGCAATTTTTCCAAAAGAGACAGTAGGTAGTAGGATTCAGAATAGCTAGGAGTCCTTGGTAAGAAATGTCATCTTTTCATCAGGACCTGAAATAAAGGGGAAAAGTTGAAGGGAAAAACTCAAAGGCAGAGTAGGAGAGATTGAGAGATTGATTTTTGAAGGGAAAACCCCTAAGAATAGGACACAAATAAGATGAACAAGATTAGAAGGTAATGTCTCTGAGTATTGACAGAAGTTACCTCTATCAATAGGTTCATATCTAAAAGAATAAACTTGTTCTTTAATGATAAGAAACCGTCAATCTATTTACGATGCAGAAGGCATTTAAGTACTTTCATCTAAGCGCTTTTTAATATTACAAGTTTCCTATCCCAACACTTTTAAATTGTGATATCTATTTGAAAAACTCTCTTGCCTAAATCAAATTGCCTTTGCTCTCTGTCCCTTTGTCATTGGGTCTCTCTTAAAATTTTTCTAGACATGACATCTCCCACCCTGTGTCTTTGAAAGTGTGGTCTCCATGATAGAGCATGCTCACATTCACCTTCCCCTCTATAACCCCCTCCACATTGATCTCCATAGCTTACTTTAAGGGGATTTTAGATGAGGTTCCTCCTCACCGAAATGTTGTTGCCATTTACCACTCTCCCCTGTCCCCCAAATCACTCTGTAAGTAGTTTGTATTTACATCTCTGGTTGTATATTTGTTCCCAAAAGAAGGTAAACTCCTATAGGATATGGTCTATACTTTTTTTTGTCCTTTTACCTGGCCTATAAGAAAATGCTTCTTAAATGGAATTGATGCTCAGAAAATCACAGGAGACAAAATCCATCAAATAAACCAGGAATAAAACCCCAGGCTTTAGACATTCAAACAAAGTACATAAGGCAACCATCTGACTAAAAGTACTCTTCTCCAAGGTTTTTAATAGCCTTTTCTTAATCCCTATTCTTTGTGGCCTCTCCACATTCTCTTCCTGGCTTCTGTGACACTATCCTCTCTTATCTATAGTCTGACTGCTCTAAGTCTCCTTTACAAGAACATCATCCATCCCCTACCCATCAAGACAAGGTGAACTTGAAGGCTCTGTCTAGAGGTCTATTCTCTCTCACCATGATCTCATTCAAATGTCTACATCCAGGCATAATTTCTATTCTGAACTCTGGATTCTCATTGCTAATTACCTGAGGACCCTGTCCAGATAGCCTATCAACATCTTCAGTTCAACACATCCAAAAAACAATTCAGTATGTCTAATACACCGTCAAAGTCTATACCTTCTCCAAACTACCTTAATTCTGTGGAGGGCACTCACAAACTGCTGAGGTCGTCCATCTATCCCCACTCCTTTCACTGTCGATACTGAATCACTTACAGTTTCTTGTCTATCCTCCCTGCACAGTAAGGGATCTCTTTCCATATTCATCTCCTTCTCACCCTTTGTATCTAGTGGAGGCCTCATCACCACTTGCCAACATTACTGAAGCAAGTCAGTACTAGGGTCTCGCCTTTCTGTATTCTACTTTCTATAAAGTACAAGTTAATATTCCAAAGAATATTGGGTATCAATCCCCTCTTCAAAACTTCTCCAAGGGGCAGCTAGGTGGTGTAGTGGATAAAGCACCAGCCTTGGAGTTAGGAGTAACTGGGTTCAAATCCGGTCTCAGACACTTAATAATTACCTAGCTGTGTGGCCTTGGGCAAGCCACTTAACACCTTTTGCCTTGCAAAAACCTAAAAAAAAAAAAAATCTCCAGTGGTTCTGACTCCTACCTAAAACATTTAAAAACCCTCTCCCCTCCTACCTATCCATCTAGATTTGTTTTATACACCTTCACATGCTCTTCTTCTGAGTCAGACTGAACTTTCCATACCAGTCCTCAAGCATTGGGTCATCTAAAGATCTCTCCCTTCTCTCTTTCATCTCTCTGTCCTTGTGTTTCTTTCCCTCCTCCATCCAAAACAAAACAAAGAAGTTTCTTGTCTTACTTTCTTGTCTTCCTAAAACAATTTGAAATATTGTGCTCCCCCTTTTGCTAAACTAGAAAGGCCAAGGAGGATAAACAATATGGAAAAAAAAAAAAAACTTGAGCTCATGTGATCAGAGTACTGCTTTAATGACAGGATAAACTTAGGATGGAGAAGACCATAAAGGAATATGGATGGCAGCTGCATTTAAGTAATCAGAGGAACTGATGGGAGGTAGGTTTCAGATTGCATTTACTCTGTTGGGTACCAGAAGGTCTGCCCAGAAGTAAAAACTCTAAGAGAAATTCTATAGCAATAAACTATATTAAAAAAATCCTTAAAAAAAATTCAGATAGCAAGAATTCTATTTTGCCCTCAGCAATTGGTGGTTTTTTATGACTTTTTTAAAAGATATATACTAATTTGAGAAATACTGGTTCCAAAATGCAATGAAAATTGCTAGGCAATTTAATAATATTATTTGGGGATGATACACCCTGTTCATTTACTAATGACTAAGTGTATTCTTAGTCTGTAATTGTCCAGGAGTTGAATCTCATAATATGGGTTAAGCTCTTATCACCTCTGGTATGGATCACTGTACAAGCCTCCTAACTGGATTCACTGCCTTCCCACTTTAACTAATACTCCAACCTGAGAAACTGATATTTCTAAAACACAGTTATTACCATACTATCCTCTTGCTCAGAACATTACAGTGGCTCCCTCTTGCCTCCAGGATAAAATACAGATTCTTCTGTTTGACCTTTAAAGGTCAAAGTCCAGCTCCATGCCATCTCTCCAGACTCATTCATGTGACACAACTGTCTCATTTGAACTAGATGATGCTGTCTGACAGTGAGTGCTGTTTCATTTCCTTGCTCTCCTCCAACACCAAGCTGCCAATTCTCTCTCCCTGCAAAACTCCCCTGTATTTACTGTGTCTGTTTCTGTGTCTATGTCTGTGTCTGAGCCTTCACTCATCTAGGCACAATTTTCCCTCCACTACAATGGGAGCTCTGAAAACCTGATACTGCTTTCTTTGTTTTTTCTGTTTACGGAGCACCAAGCAGAGTGCCTAAAACCCAGAAGATGATTAATAAATGCTTTGATAAAGAGATGGGAACGGAGGCAAAGGAGAGGAAGAATACTTATCTTCTAGACTTTGAAATGAAATTGGATGAATAAGTCAAGAGCAGACAGATCAGTACATATGTCTTATAAAAATAACATGGGTGGACAATTAATTCAGGAATGCAAAGGGGACTGGACAAGATTGACTTTGAGAAAACATGTAATACTTTGACTAATCTTAAACTTCCTCCTGGAAGATTCCCCATCCCTCTGGGTGTGGGAGAGGCAGTTCTTAAACATCACTCTTCTTCTGATGCTGAAACTCTAGAAACAAAGTTGAAGAACTGAGAATGATGTGGAGACTATGAAACTCCAAAATTCAGTCAAATCCATACAAAGGATTGACTGAGTATTCTTTATTAAAAGTTCGGCCTTTAGTCAAGATGAGTCTATCCAGAAGAGTTAGACCTCTGAACATTGCTCCTAAAGAACGAAAGCTGTATTCCATAGTAGCATCACTGGTAGAGTATATGATCAAGTGGCAATCCCAGGGCATTCATTCTCCTGGCTCTTTCATCTGTAAATGTACTTTTAATCTTTAATCAAGCTGATTTTGATTCCTTTAAGAAGATATTAAAAAAGGAGGGAATCACAGATTATTTTCCCATTACTTCTCTCATAAAACCAGTCATAAAATAACACTATCTCTTAGGCAACAACAAAGGAGTCTGACAGATTTTATAAACTGGGATGCTTACTTCAGCCTAAGGCATAAACTAACCTTTTCTACATAGCTCTCTACTACAAAATGTAAATGCTGTGTCTAGTCAAATCAAAGTATATTTTGTTTTTTGGTGAAGTTCACAGTCATTCATTTTTATTTGTCTTTCATAAATATAACCCTCACAGCAGATCTCAGATTTACTTCAAGATGAAAAAAAAGACACCAGTTCCCCTTAATATTTAGCAAGGAACAGATAAGCTCAGTATAGGGCCTCATGATATACCTGCTGTTTCCAATTCCTACCTCCAAATTCCATTAATGAGAAGTCAGCAAAAGAAGAACCCAGAAGAGAGTGAGTTTTATTCAGTGAAAAGCCCTTAGCAGATCTTGGGGAAAATACCTTTCTGTAAGCAGAAGCCTGCTGTGATCCTGTAGGGTCAGATTTTACTCTTCCCCATCCATCTCCAATAAAGGAGTTGATGCTCTAGAGTCATTCTATCTACTCATCAGTTTTCAGTGATAGAAAGTGATTTTATTGATTTATTTTGATAAATCAATGAATAAAATCACAATAGGCAAACAAATTAATTTAATTTGATAGTGTCAAGAAGGAAGTGATTATTTACCCTCACAAAGAGAGAAAGAGAGAGGATGAATAATCACTTCCTTCTTGATACAACTGAGTGGAATATTCCTTCTTAAGAGTTAATATTCTGGGGACGCTAGGTGGCGAAGTAGATAGAGCACTGGCCCTAGAGTCAGGAGTACCTGAGTTCAAATCCAGTCTCAGACACTTTCTAATGACCTAGCTATGTGGCTTTGGGCAAGGCACTTCACCCCATTGCCTTTCAAAAACCTAATAGAGTTAATATTCCTAGTGAAGTCCTCTCAGGGTTAAATATCATTAAAATAAAGACAGGCTATTACTCTTAGACTATTCTTAGAAGAGGGAGAGAGGCCTTGCATTCTCAGACAGCCTCACGATTCTATTAGGGAGAAAAATAGTGGAATACTTCCAGAGAAGAGACCTTGCGGTCTTTGTTAGCCACCTATTTGAAAATAGACTGGGAGAACAGTAGCCTGCCTTCTCTTGTTTGATAAGTACTAAACTAAGAAGATAGTAGAGTTCTTTAGAAGACTTTGCATACTCAGACATTAATTCCTTTAGATAGACAACAGGTCATTAGAAATCTTCTGATACCCTCACCATCTGGATGGTGAAGTAATATTTATGAAAACATTTTATTCTTCACTTTGTTGCAGGGTAGATTTTTTCACATAAAGATTGTAACTGAAAACCTTAACCAATCCAATTGGAAGAAAGGGGATTAAGGAGGGGGAACCATGCTAGGCCATATAATGTTGCTTGACTGTAACCTCGGGGCAGTGCCCTGATCTTCACTACCTTGGTGAGACTTGGAGTATGCCCTTTTCTCAAGAAAAGCCAAAATAAACTTACCTTTTTTCTCAGGAGTCTATATTTTTAGAGTGAATTTTTATCCCACACATTATCAAATGAAATTGTTTGCCTATTATTCACAACAAAAAGAATGAGCTCCATCTCTTTTTACCTTATGAGCATTGCTCCATTCCAGAGCTGGGGCCGATAATTCTGCAGTTTGGTCACCTCTTGAAACACTGTGATGTTCTTGGGTCCAAAAGCAGTGCATTCTATATTCAGCATTGTTGCAAACACCTCACTCATGGAGGCTCAAAAGAGGTCACTGTTTTCCCAGCATAAAAGAAAAACTGGAGCTGACATTCAGCTTGCTAGAGGGCTGTTATCAGTGACTATTTACTTTCCACACTGTTAGTTTGCTACAAAGAACCTATCCCTTGGACTGGGGCTTGGTAGAAGTGGATTTTGTTTTTGTTTTTTCAATTAGAGACACACTGCGGCCTTCAGTCAACATTAGTGCTTCTGATCCCACTCTAGGTCCCAAACAGAAGAACAAGAAATGCTGATGACTGAAAAACAGCAGAAAAATGAACAGTAGATGTTGAAAGACTTTCCTTGCAGACCTTATAAACAATTATGAAGCAAACTACTACTGTGTGCTTTGGGAAATGTTATTTAAAAATCTGAAGAGAGTAACCCTTTAAAGTCAAGGCTCTTAACCCTTTCATCATATCATAGACCCCTCTGGCAATCAGACTGGGCAAACTTTGGCCCCCTACTCAAATCATGTTCATAAAAACATAAAATAAAGAACACAACGTTACAAAGGAAATTAGTTATAATGTTGTTTTACAAAAATGTCACAACCACCCATCTCAGTATAAGAAGTTGTGCAGCAGCCAAACCAGTACAGACAACTGCCCTGAATCCTGTGTCCACAAATACCTAGCCCATTAGCAAGGCCACAGAGGAAGGCTCCCAATAAGAGCTACAGTAGGACACTCCCCGTAACTGAGAGCTCCCTCCCTCTCCTTTGATGCTTTTACTACTTTTATTTTGCCCTTTTCTGTCTTGTCATGATTAAACACTATACAAGATATAACCAATAGTCCAATACTAGGTCTTAGGATCCAGGTCAAGTTCTAAATTCCTTTCTGCTAGAAATCTATAATCCCCGGAGTAAGAATAATAAAAGGGGGAGGCGGCTTTGAGTCATTAGCTGACTATAGGAATAATGATCCTGATGTTTGTCCATTGATCTTGAAGAAGACCAAGACATCATATGATACAACGACAAGCATATGAATTGGATTTGATTGAGGGCAGCTGAGCTAAGCCACCAGTTTCACTTTTTCCTCCAGTGGCCAGTGGTCCAATGGCCAGATATGGATCAGAACGACTAGATGTGGTCCTAGATATGACACAATCGGCGTTAAGGTCACACAGTTAATGTCAAGTGTCTGGGTTGGGTTTTAACTTCCTTCTAAGCCAGTGATCTATCCACTGCACCACCTAGATGCAGAAGGAGAGAGAAGTGGATAACTGAGAAGATGGGAAGTTAACTTCAAATAATTTATGATGAAAGCACATTAGAAAAAAAAAAGTTACGGAAGAGGATACAAATATATAGATTTCTTACTAGTCCAATTAAATTTTATACACACATACTATTTTTTCAGGTTTTTGCAAGGCAAGCAGGGTTAAGTGAGTTGCCCAAGGCCACACAGCTAGGTAATTATTAAGTGTCTGAGACCGGATTTGAACCCAGGTACTCCTGGCTCCAGGGCCAGTGCTTTATCCACTAGGACACCTAGCCACCCATACATACGTACTTCTTAAAAAACCATACATATTTTTTTATTTTAACTTCTCAAACTCAACTTCGTTTTTTGCTTTTGTTTTTAGGTTTTTGCAAGGCAAATGGAGTTAAGTGGTTTGCCCAACTTGACTCCAGGGCCAGTGCTCTATCCACTGTGCCACCTAGCCACCCCAAACTTAACTTCTTATACAAGCTTTTCTTATTTTGTTTACTGAAATGTTTGTGGTCCTTTATAATTTAATTCACAATAAAAATTAAATCTCCTTAAAAGAGAATTGGTAAAAAGATACTGATTGAGAACTAAAAAAGATGAGAAAGCAAAGAAGAGAAGGAGGATCCAGGCTAATTGACTGATCAAAGTTTCAAGTACCTACTTACCATAATAATTATGAGGATCAAATAAAATAAATTTTATAAAATGGTAAAGTTTTAAGATTGTTAAAAATTCCATCTTTGTCAACACATTATCAAATGGGTTCAAACAGTTTAATTTTTCCCTTCAATGAATAAATCAAAATAATTGGATGAATAAAAATGAAAACAAGTAATTAAGTACATCATCCAGTCTGTCTATAGCAAGTTCATGAATCAAAAATAAAATTCACTAAAATTTTCTTAAATTACTTAATAATGAAATATAAAACTGCTTTAAAAATCAAATGAACATGTAAATGAAATAATATAAGTTGCCTTATATAATAAATTTATAAATTTCTTCCCATTTCTTCATTTTAAATGTGTACTTCAATCTAACCTACATTAAAGCTCTTAACCTTTTAATAGGGTTTAAGTATTTTCTATATTACTAAATACAAATTCACAACTGCTTTCTCCACTAAAGACACAAGGGGAAAAAAGTACTCATTCCAACCCCTCTACTACTTCCCAGAGTGATTGCAGGTTTAAAAAAAAAAAACCCAAATAGGCTTATATGTAATGGGCTGACTTAAAAACCTTACTAAGAATAACAACTTGACTCAATTCACAGATTTAAGTCCTATTTCCTTAATTAAACAATTCACAAACTATATTTGGATCAATAAGAGCCAATACCAATGTTAGTCTCAAATTCACTTGCTATTTAAAATGACCTTTCCAAAATCCATTGAAAACTTGTTTAATGAAAGTAGAACAAATGCTTTAATAAAATCACTCTTTCAATTTCAAAGAATAAAAATATCAAATGAATTTCCTGTTGCCCTTCTCGTTCCCAAACTTATTAAACTTAATACTGACACTGACAATACTGTTCTGGTTTTGTTTTTTGTTTTTTGTTTTTTGTTTTATTTTGGAAATCAGTATCACCACGGTAAAGAATTGGAAAAGGATCAGAAGCAAGAGAAACCTAATTTGCAAAGTGATCTGTTTACTGTGGTTCTTTTAAACACTAATACTCAAAAAGCCAAAAGAAATGTGTATGCTTCAGACAGGGTCACATCCACATTTCTGAAATGAAATTTCAAAGTATAGCAAATGAGTCAACATGCATTCTTTTCATTAATAAATAAAAACATTGTTATTACCATTTCTGCAAGACAGGCAGCATTGTAGTGACCAGAGAGTTTAACCTCAAAGTGAGACATGCAAGTTGTTTTCAGAAAAAGCTAGCATGAACTGATAAAAAGTGAAATAAACAGAAGCAGAATCATTATATACAATAAGAGCAACACTGGATGATGTTCAACTGTTAATGACTTAGTTATTCTCAGTAATACAATGATCCAAGACAAGCCAAAGGGGCTCAAGATGAAAAATGCTCCTGAAGTCTGAATACATTGTATTACTGAGAATTTTTTCACTTTTCTGTGGAAGTTTTTCTTTTTCTTGTTTGTTATTTTTTTTACAGTAATAAGTTTTTCATGGTTATACATAAAGGGGAGAGGAAGAGAACTTGGAACTCAAAATTTTTAAAAAATGTTAAAAATTGTTTTTATATGTAATTGAGAGAAAATAAAATATTAAAAAAATTTTAAAACCTCAAAGTGAGGAAGACCTGGGTTCACATTCTGCCTCTTGAGACAGGCAGGCAAATTAATTGTTCTAAGCCACTCTCAAAGGTGTTGAACTGAATTGATATAAGCAACTTCATTTGAGATTTCCTCTGTCAGGTGAGATCACAGATCAGTCAATCACTCAATAGACATTTGTTAGGCTCTACACACCAGCTACTGTGCTAATGTTAGGGATACAAAGAAAGGCAAACACAGAGTGCCCCTGCCCTCAGCTCTAATGGGGAAGACAGCTACAAATCCATCTGCAGAATAAACACTAGCAGGGGATGGGGAAGACCAGAAAAGTGGCCTTTCTCACCTAGTGCAGGTGAGAAAGCAGGAGGCAAAGCTGAGGATCAAGAAAAATCCAGGCAGGAAGAAGATAGTGCCAGGAAAAAGTACCTAGTTGAGAAATTAGGAAGTACATGGAGGGAAGCAAACTGTCAGAAAGACACAGTTAATCTGAGTTACTTCTGGGCATCCAGTATACAAGTAGATAAGCTCTGCATTCAGGGGAAAGCTGATGAGATTAAGTGAGTACAGGGAGAAAGAAAGAGAAAGAGGGTCCAGAAAGAGGATTTAGAAGAGAGGAAGTAAGGACTACTAATGCCAATGAATTTCTCAAATAGCTTAGACCATGAAAACAATGAGAGAGAAAAAAAGAGAATGATATGTTATCTTAAGTAGCTTAGGTCTATAACCACAGAGAATAAATAAATCAATGTGGAAGAAAAAAAGAATGATTCTCCAGGTACTTTTTGAGGGGTCAAAATCTGACAAAAAAAAAAAAAAAAAAAAAAAAAAAACCTTTCAACATAAGGAAATCTGGTTGCCAATCGTCAGTTACTTTTACATGAGCAAACATTAATTTTGTATTTACTTTGGGGTTTCAAATGTTTCAAATTTGTTCAAAAGGGATCTCTTTGCCATGCTTGTCTTGTCCCTATCTGCTTGCTTTCTATCTTTCTTCCTTCCTTCCTTCCTTCCTTCCTTTCTTCCTTTCTTTCGGCAAAACAACTATGTCCTTTTGACAAGTTGCCTTTTTTTTAGTCCACTTCCTGGGAGCTCCATACACATGTCCTACTTCTATACCATTTTAGATTTCTGGTCCAATCTAAATCAGAGTTGTACAAAATGATGTTAAAAGTAGGCAGCAAAAAAAAAAAGTCATCCTGGGAACCTTATTAAAAAATAATTGATGGGAAAAAATGTTTTAAGAGATCAATTGTGAATGTTTTATCTCCATATTGTCCCCACACCAATCTTTGGGAACTATTTATCTCAGACAAACTTCTAAATGTAAGTTGTGGCTGTTGTTATCATCATCATCACCATCATCATCATTATTAATAATAGTAATCATAGTAGTAGTAGTAGTAGTAATAATAATGATTGTGAACTACAGCTCAAAGGAAACATAAGATCCCCAAGTTTAGAGATTCCAACCCAGGTGTTCATTGGTACAGTATTTCAAGCTTCCACTGTCAGATACACTGTTAACTTGTTTCTAACATAGTGATGTTTTGGTTTCCTTTGATAAAAAAACAAATAAACAGATGAAATGCATAAAAACATTCAGAAGGCAAGTTAAAGGTTAATTGTAAGAAAGGAACAATATCATAAAGCATACACAACTGAAAAAACATATGTATCAATAAAATAAAATGTAAATAAAAATGTGAAATCCTGAAATCCTTCCTCATAAAAAAAGCTTTCTTATTACTCTGCTTCTATTTCTAATACCACTTACTTTTAGACCAAAACCTCATAAATAACTCAGGTACCACATTTAATGCACATTTAATAGAGGTGAGAAATATATTTAATCTCCTTTGGAATGCCATATGAATTTGAGGGCTCCTGAGGAAATCAGAAAAGGGAAAACCAGCAAAGTATGTTATATAAATAAAATAGAGAGAAAAACTGCTCTAAGAATATCATTCCAACAAAGATTACTATCAAAGTCTTAAATAATGCCCTTGAGAAATAATACTCCCACTATATAAAAAGACTCAATTTTTAAATGCTCAACTTGTGACTATACACATTCATGCAGTAAATTCCTCCCTACATATTAAGATTATCAATTTAATCAGAGAGCACATCTTCTCTTATGCATCAATTAAGCATACAATAAGGTATAGTACATAAAACTACAAGAATACATAGAAAAAATTAAAGTCATGAAAAATCTATTAATTTATTCAATGCCATGAATTTGCAATTCTTCCAATTTTAGTAAAGATCACAGTGCAGTTTAATAGGCTGGTTCAGGGACCAATTAATCCTTTTATATTTAAATCAATCACTGATTCCTCATGGAATAATTTAACTTCAATACTGCTGACTCCTATTTGATGTCCTTGGGGAGAGAATATAGTTACCACCATGTGGCACATTAATCATGTTTAGTATTAGAAAAAAGAATTGCAGTATCAGAGGAATGTAATATCAAAATAGAGCATGCTCTAAAATGAATGAACATAATCATGCTTAGGTGTACTCTCACAGGCAACTGTAATCATTTCCTTAATTCAAAAGGGCAAGTGAATTCAAGAGGCAAAAGTCCTCTCTTCATTTGAGGTTCATGGTTTGAAAAAGCAAAAACCACATCCAAAACCTGAAATAGTGGCCAAGACTCTCTAGCCCCAAACCAGAATAACAGAATAACTTCGTAATAAGGAACTGGGCAGAGAAGACAGGGAGGAAACAAACTTTAAAAGCTTGTCTTTCATTTCAAAAAGTACTGTTTTCTGGCACATGGCCACAAAGCTACAGACTTTCCTTCAACAGTTTTGAAGCCTAATTAGTCGGGTTAATTTAACATTCATGTGCAGCCCAAAGATTCTTAGCTTTGAATATGAAGCAGATCTCTCAAGCTTAAAACTATATCTTATTTGATAAAATGCTTCCAAAAAGCATTAAATGTAGCAAATAACTAAGAATAAATGTCACCACGGCAAATTTAATTTTCTTTTTTTTCTTAATTTAGGACCAGGGCAGGGACAGCTAGATAGCATAGTGGATAAGAGCACTGCCCCTGGAGTCAGGAGGACCTGAGTTCAAATGTGACATCAGACACTTCATAATAACTTAGCTGTGTGACCTTGGGCAAATCACTTAACCTCACTGCCTTAGCAAAAAAATAAAATAAAATAAATTGGGACCAGGGCAGCTAGGTGGCACAGGGGATATAACACTGGGATGGGTATCAGGAAGATTTTTCTTAGTTCAAATCAGTGGCCTCAGACACCTCCTAATAACTGTGTCACCTCATGCAAGTCACTTAACTCTACCTCCATTCATCATCTATAAAATCTTTCTGAAGAAAACCTCAAATGGAGCAGGAAGAATTGGACAGGACAACAACCAGGGAAAAGTAGAGATAATGTACTATTCTTCTTTGGATTTTCTTTATCATAAAAGGGTCAATACTATCAGTCTAGTGACAATCAGAGTTGAATACATGGAGGAATTTGAAATCAAATACATGTCACCTTATTAAAAGGAAAGGCTATAAGTAATCTCCACATGAGTGGTCCTGCTAATACTGTGGTGGTTAGGAACTCAACTAAGAAGGTATCCTTTATCATTTATGATGAGTTGCTGGTGCATTCCAAAGCAACAATCTCCAAGACAAAAATTGCTCAGTTTTGTAAATGGCCTTCAGAAAGGTGTCTAATTTGCTCCACTGAGGAAGCACCCACAGAAAACTGGAGTCTGCGACTCTGGCACTCCAATGAATGCGCACTGCTGACTCAGAAGCTCTGCCAGGAAAGAATGCAAGGGAATGGTCAGTTATATGGTCACTTCTCACCAACAAAAAGAAAGAAAATGGTTGATGGCTGAAGCTTATGGTCAGCTCTGTTGTACTAGCTGCTGTGGAAGTTTGAAAGAAACATAAGGGTAGAGGCGAGGGGAGCCAAACTGCTGAAGGTATTATGAACCCTTTTAGCAAAAAGCAATCATAATTCAAAATTAAAGCAAAGAAAGGAATTCAATAGCCTTACTACAGGAATTTTCCCACTGGCAAATTTCCTCTTACAACCTTTGAATCTTACCTTAACAACTATGACCTACAAATAATCACCAAATAGAAAAAAAAGTTAATTCTTCCTAATCCCCCAAATAGTCACATTATAAAACATTTGATTGGAATATTGGTATAATGAAGCTTTTATTTAGGGAAGAGAGAAAAGATAAATGTTCAGAATAGAACAGTTAAGTAAAGCTATCTGCATTAGAAATGTGACCAGTGGCTCAACTACCTTCAGCTCGTATATAAAGTAGCATCAATTCCAGAGTGGCACTGAGCAGTGGGGCAAAAATGTGAAGGTGATCTGTCACTGTCACACTGCATGCTCCAAGCTCTTTTCCATAGGGTCCTTGATGGCTAGCCAGGGGAAGTGGAACTTCCTATTTCATAAAGCCTCATCCACTGGGAAGCGAGCCACACCTTTTGTTATTTTTCAATTCAGGACTCGTATCAAACAAACCAATAATCTAGAACAGCATGGCTGCTTTTAATTAATAATGCCATCAAATATGAGATACTGTAGACAGATTTCTGTGTGAGACCAACAGCAGGAAACTAGGATGACCAGTCACAAGATAATACAACTGAGTTCCCTTCCTCTAGTATTTCCCCCCTCCAATCAACCCTGCTCCCTGCCAAATTATTATTCTTGAAGCACAATTTTGACCACAACATTCCCCTACTTTTTGGGGGGGATATAATGTAAACTTCTCTGTGAACATTTAAAGACTTTCACAATCTGGCTGCAGACTACCTGATCAAGCATTTTTAATGCATATGACTCATCTACATCCTCTATGTTCTAGCCAAAGAGTAGGCATCTCTATTCTTTTAACCAGGTCATCCTAATGCCTGAAAGTTCATTCTTCTCACCTCTGTCTCTTAGAATCCTTAGGTCCATGGAAGGCTCAGCTCATACATCACTGAGTATAAAATAGTTATTCTTGATTCTCTCATTTTTGTCTCTACAATCCACAATCCACTCTGCCTAATTATTGAATATACATTTTACTTTCCTGAGAACAATGTCAAGTCCTTGAAACTATTTTCATTTTTGCCTTTGTATCCTTATTGCCTAGTACACAGTAGGTATATTTAATAAATGTTTCTTGAATTGAATTGACACAAGAAAATATGCCTTTCAAATAAACAAAAAAGAAACAGAAATATTAATATCTTCCTCCCACATTTATTTGAATAAAATGCATCTGAAAAGTTTTAGATTGGCAGCTAGGTGGTGCAGGGAATAGAGCACCTACCCTGGATTCAGGAGGAACTGAGTTCAAATCTGACCTCAGACACTTGATAATTACCCAAATGTGTGGCCTTGGGCAAGTCACTTAATCCCATTACCTTGCCAAAAAAAAACCTTAAAAAAACAGTGGGAACAGGGGTTCTGTTTCTTTGCCCTTGATTTGTTTTTAAGACCATTCTAAATAAAAAAAATGTTCGAAGTTTCAGATTAAAGAATTCAGAGAGAGAGAGAGAGAGAGAGAGTGTGTATCAAGTGGTCCAAGGTGGGGTTGGGGAAGGGGGGCAAAGACCCAAACAATTCCCTGGAGGATAAATAGTGTGAAGGGTTAAAGAAAGTAAGAGGGAGGCACCAGGGGCTCCTAGAAGGTTTCAGGATCAGAAGAAGGAAATGAGAACAGGTGACAAAAGATGAACAAAAGAGTCTGGCCCAGTACCACAAGAATGGTCCAATGGTCCAAGAATGTGGCCAGTACTTGATAGCTGGATGCAGTACATTGAGTTTAATAAGGACTACTAGGAAAAACAGAAAGATGTGTTGTGTGTTTTCAAGTTGTGATTGATAGGAAAGAGGCAGAACAAAAAGAAGAGGAGTGAAGAGAAAGAGAACAAGGAGTGAAAGAGAGAAGAGCAATCACTTTATGCCAGGGAGAAGTCCATTTCTCTTGGCAAGGGCAGAACAGAGATGTGCCAGTCAAAAGAAAGACTTGGAAAAGTTGTGACGGGAAGAGGGAGCAGATTGTTTTGTCTGCCCAGAGTCATGGTAGCACAATGGGTGAAAACTGCAGAAAAGAAGACTGATGCTGAATGTGTAAAGAAAACCACCCAAAATAGAGCCAAAATTCATTGGAAACCAAGGCTTCCCACCCCTGGTGATCTTCAGGACAGGGTTAATGACCATTTAATCAATGTACTGTTTAACTTGTCCAAGTTTAGGTTGGACTCAACGGCCTTGAAGGATGCTTCCAAAGAAGATGTTGGATGCTTCTTTTTTGAATGAAACATTACTTCAGACTTTCTGAATTCCTCAATGGAAAAAAAATCATGAAATCTTTTTGGCTTAAGCCTTATATAATAATTTGCAATGAAAGAGGATATTAAAATTATTTAGAATTCCATTGTCAGGTCTAAAGTTTAATATAACTCCACCCTTCCCTCATTGTTCTTTCTGGTAATTTCAACTCTTTCCTCAGTCAGGACAGTGGGTACCACCAACTCTAAACTGTGTTAGGCTCCCATCAAGACAGGTACAAACAACTCCATCCTGCCATCACAACCTAGAATGCTGCTGTATATTCAGATGTGTCTGAGGCAACTGGCCAGCTTGCAGTCTGCTCTTTGCACTTGAAGTGAATGAGAAGGATGTATTTAGGAAACATCAGACTCTAATTTTATTCCTTCCCATTACAGAGGCTCAAACATAACCTCTGTCACAGACTACTTCTAATTTGACAAAGAAATCACTGAACTGGATTACAGAATTTCACAGGTAAGAGAAGCAACAAGACCCATGAATCCAATTCAATTTTGTTCTGGTTGGTTATTCAGTTTCTATTTGGAGGTCCACAATATAACGAAGGAAGCCCATTCTACCATTGACAAACTTTAATAGTGAGGAAGCTTTTCTTTATATCAAATCAAAATTAACTCGGGTAGAGTACAATAGTACTAACCCCAAACATGTTCAGACTACTGCAGAATTTTCTGAATGCCCTAACATGTTAGAGGGAACACAGGCAACTGAGCACACCAAGAAACTGATAGAGCTGTGAATGGATCCATCCAAACTGAGAAGATTTTTTTTTTAAATGATTGAAGTGCCAATACCTTTTGTTCCAGAGATGCAAGGACTGTATACCACAACAAGATAAAAGAGAGAAAGGTCCCACATAAAACAAAATATTCATAGCAGCACTTTTTATAATTGCTAAAAAAAACAGAAAAGAATAAGATGTCGATGGATTTTGAAAAAGCTAAAGAAATTGTGGCATATGAATTTATTAATATTATTTATGTGATAAATGAAAATAAATAATTCAGAGAATAGGAAGAATTACATTAAATTATTCAAGGAATGAACCATGAAAAAGCAAAATTGCATGCTACCTAATTATAATACCAAACTTAAATGATAAAAGAAATGAGAACAACAATTGCCTTTTCATTTTTGCAGATGCAGGGAAACATGAATGTGTGTGTGGTGTGTGTTTTATGTAAATCAGACTTTACACTGGTAAGTTTTACTCAATCATTTTTCTCTCATTTTTAAAAAATCATATAACAAGTAAGTGATGTCTCATTGGGTGGGTGATGTAAAAACAAAAGAAATAGAAAAAAAGAAAGAAAATATTGACTATTAGAAAGGAGGGAATTTCTTAAAGATATCTGGATAATTTAATGGAAAAAATGAATTTATGAAAGAAGGCAAAAATTAAGCACTTGTTCCATGGCAGATACTGCTAAGCACCAGGGATGCAAATATAAAAAAGAATCATAGTGTCTGCCCTCAAGAAACTTGCATCCCCAAAAGGGCACACAAGCAAGGAAAGGAATTTTGGTCTGATGAAGTGTCAGAACAATATGTTCACAAATTCCCATCACTTTCAGAATATTTGATGCAGGGTTTTTTATTGTCACCAAACGTTTAAAGAATAGCCACATGAAATTTTCTAGACACTATGCAAATTTCTAGGAGGCTAACCCCCTGATGATCAATATTTTGGCCATAGAAACTCATGAAGACCATCAACTAATAATCCAGACTGCACAGACCTTCTTGTCCATTTTTCATCTTGTTATAATTCTGCATCCTTCCACTGTCTCCTTCTAATGAAAAATGTGATCCTTCTCTTCAACAAGGACAACCCTTCTATTTGTATACTCAATATCATTCCCTTCCATCTTTAAAAGTATATTGTTCCCACTAGCATCCTTTCTCTCTATTCTTTCATTTCTCCCAATATACTGATTCTTTCCCTGCTGGTGACAAATATGACCAGGCTTTTCTCCATCTTAAAAGAAAACATGCAATACAGTCCACCATCTCAACTTCATCATTCACATTTGTATTTTTTTTTATCTAGATAGTTTCCAGTTGAACTCCCTGAATCTATTTAAACCCATTGCCCTTCATTTCCAAAAAATTAACAATAACATTGAAATAGTACTAGCTCTGTGGGAAATATCCTAAAAATATTATCTCATTTGATCCTCACAATAATCCTGGGAGATAGGTGCTATAATTATTCTCTTTTAGAGTGAAGAAAACTAAGCCAAGACCACATAGCAAGTGTCTGAGGTCGGATTTGAACAGAGGTCTTTACTGACTCTAAAATCAAAGAGAAATTCAAGTTGATTCAGCTGAGTAAAAGTCACGTCATGTTAGCCAACAAGATCCACGAGTTAAACAATCAAGAGGGACATACTTGAGGTTCACTTGACTACTTGGTAGTCAGATGATATGGAAATAACCTCAATAAAGGCAAGGGAAATAAAAGGAAGTATGCACAACCTCCAAAGACTGTGAAGATCAAATGATGACCATACAAAGCACAATACAAATATATAATAATGTTTCATGATACTAGCGACGTCTTGAAACCCTTTGATGATTACTTGAACAATCAACTATAAGAAATCTTATAAGACTTAGAACCCCTTATCACTATTGATAATGAAAGACAAAGCAATTTAGCAAATAAACTGATGTAAATCTTTTAACCCACTTATAGAGCATTTATGTTAACCACTATATAACCACTATAGGCTCTAAGAAAATTTATTCATTCATTTATTTGATCAATACACATATACTTTCTTAGAAGCACAACAGAAGGTACAAAATGATCAGAAGTCATGAGTTTAGAATTTTTTGGAAAGAAAATTAACATACTTGAAACAAGTAATACAAGATTCCAATATATATAGAATACTAAATATAAGAAAGTAAATTGTTAAATACCAAATAAGTGGTATAAAGTCAGGACTCCCAAAGGGAAATGACTGCAGCTTCCCTGGTGTCTAAGAAGGCAAAAGTGGCACATAGGCAAGATCTGCCCACATAATAAAAGAGAATGGGAAGCCGAGACATTGCACACGACTGTCAAAAACCTTGGATACTGTTTCACGTAGGTACAACTTCTGAAGAAAGGTCCAGTTATTCTAATGATTTCATGGCTTCATCTTTTCCACTTAAAGCTCATTGCCAAGGAAACAGGAAATTTCTCAATATCATTCCCTGAATAATGGTTGACTAAAACTGAAATGGGCCATAATGAGAACATTTGTACTCTTAGGAGGAGGGAAAAACAAGGGAAAATAACACTGTCAATCAAATAAAAGCCTCTTCCTTTCATAACACATCTACAAGTTTTTCTTTGGTGAAAATATGCTAGAAGGAAGAGGTTACAATATAAACATGTTTTATCATGAAGAACATTACTATTTTCAGTGGCATTCGAATTCTAGGAAAAGATAAAAATACTGCTGAAATTACCTTTATTTTTAGTAGTACTAAGCTACTGCCTCTTTGGAGAGTTCTCAGCTTTAGTTTGGAAGGCAATCTTTATTAAAAGCAGGAAAGGGACAAATTATTCAGAAGTCATCATAGATGAACAAATTGTTCAAGACAAGTTAAAAAAAAACTAGCTACATGGGCAGTTCTAATTTTATATGTAAAAAACAAAACAAAACAAAAGACCCTTGAAAAAAACACTTACATACTGGAACTACCTCTTTCAGACCATTTCTTTGAGTCTTCTCAAAGAAGCATTGTTTTGTCAGTCAATAAACATATATTAATGTTTAAAGGCCTATGTGTCAGATATTTTTTCTACTGCAAACATAAATATTAGGAAAAAAGTAATCAAAGTGGTTTTTGTATATACATATATATATATATATATATATATATATATATATATATATTAATGATGTTTAGTCCTATTATCACTGATCGCAGTCCTTTATTTGCATAGTAAAAAAAATACTTTCATTAAATTATTACAAATACCCAGATGAGAATTTTTGAATTTCCCAGCTATTGTATTTAAGCACTTTTGGATTTTGGACTGGTCATGTGGTATAGATATCTCTCTGTGAAGAAGCTTTGGCAGCCCCATCCTTGAGGCACATCAACATCAGGGACTCTATCTCAGACCTTCCTGACTCCAAGTCATGACTTTTGATTCCTATTAAATCTACAAAATTATAATAAATTATATTATAAATTATAAATTATAATAAACTCATTCCTCAATACTCAAACTCTCCCTTCGTCATAGTCCTCTCAGACATAATATTTTGATCACCTAGACCCTAGGTAAATCCCCTAATAAACCCCCTATTTTCATTGCCTTTAACTCATTCCCACAATGTCCCACTCTATAGCTAACTCCTTTCACTGGGTCCTCTGGAATGACTGCTTCATAAAAATACTTTACTTCATCTTAAATCTTTTCCTTTGCTACTCTTTCCATTCTCTGGCTCTCACTGAGACCTAGATCCCCACCCCCACCCCGATGAAATGGCTGTACTTTCACCTTTCCCAACTCATGAATCAAGATGAGGAATTTGGAAAATTCCTTGCTCCTCATTGCTATTCAAGATCTCCACTAATCGCCACCTCTCAGTATCCTCTCTTTCTTTGAGGCACACTCAATTCATATATAAAAACTAAATCAAAATTCTGTTTGCTATTGTCTACCAACTTCCAAGACATTCCCCTTCTTTCTTCCATGAGTTCAAGAGTTTTTCTTCTTCTCAACTGCTTGTCCTCACTCTAGGGCATAGATATCAATGTTCCCAAGTTTATCATTATTCGTAAATGAACCAATCCCAACCAATCCCAACTTCCTGAATTTAGAAACCATCTAATATGACCACAACCTATTGTCATTTTACCTCTCCCTTTACCTTCCAACTCAGACCCTGTTCACAGTATGATCTCAAATCTTAGACCTCTCAGTTTTCAGGCCATCACCCACAGACCAACTATATTTTCCTCTTGTCTCTTTATGAACCAGTTCAACTCCACACCATTTTCTCAAGATCCTTTTCTACTTATAAGCAAATTGTCCTAAAAAACCCTCAGACTTAGATCATTTCCAATAGCCACTGCCTTTGCACTTAAAAACAGGCTAATGAACAAAGGTAGGAAAAAAATCCTAAATGGTGCTGACTGGGAAAATACAAATTTATTTTTTTTGTTATCTCAACTGTACTTTCACTGTTATCAAGGCAAACCTTTTTTATCTCCTAAATTAACTCACCATACCACTCTCATTCTAAATCTAAAGATCACAATTACTTTGATTTTCATATACTATTAGTGAATTACTGACAGTACTAGTACTAGTAGACGTTACTAATGAAGTAACAAAATGCCCTGATCATGCAGTATACACATAAATCTTCATGTCTATTCATACTCTGTAATTAGTGTCATTAACACTACATATGTTCAAAATAAAGATTAAAATGAGCTTTTTCTTCATCATTATTTTCTTAAAAATCAAGCAGATTCAATTAATCTACAAAGCTAAAAGACCCTGAAAGTAATTCATTGATTACTAAAATAATTTTGAGATAATGGAAAGGGGGGGGGGGGAGACTAAAATTTAGGAGAGAATGCAAATCCATCTAGAAACTGATAGAAACAATAACTAATAAACTATTGCACAATTACAAAGGTGAGAGGTAAAGAAAGTCTGAAGGTTGGTAGAAATGGGAATAAAATGGAAAAAGAGAGATTTTAAAATATTTCATAAGACCCATGAAGTAAATACACTCTACAAAATATAGATAGCCTCATAAGACTGGGGTCATGAAAGGACAAATTACCTATGAAGGGTCACAGCAAGGGGTCAGAAATGGGATTTAAACCCAGAATTCTCTGATACAGAAGACACAGTTCTCTACTCACTATTTCATGTTGTCTTTCTATAAAAATATTATATTTTATAAATGAATTGATGTGAGATTTAAGCAAGATGGATGGCTCAAAATTAATTCTAAGGTGAAATGCTTGGGTGACAGGATGAAAGATGGTTCTAATAAGAAATAGGTTCTCTAGAGTAAGATGATGAGTTTGAGGTTCTATCAAGACCTTCAGGTCAAGCTGGCAGTTGGAAGAGTGGTTCAGAGATAGGTCAGAGTTTCAGATCTAAAACAAGAAATCATCAGGAGAGATGTTAAAGTTGAAGCAGGAGGAAAGATCAAATAGGCAAGTATGACTAATTGAGGATAACCACATGCTTTCATATAATTATACCAAGAATCAAAGTAATATTTAGTAATAATAATTCTATGGTCCAATGATCTTAAGAAGAAAAGTCGGAACTCAGCATATATCTTTTAAGGAAAAAGAAATAGCATAGCTAAACATATTGAAGATTAAGAATATAGCTAAATTAAAATTTAAAATATCATTTGAAAAGAAAATTTTAAATCAGAAAAAGTTGTGAGAAAAATTGTGCAACTTGGTTCATGAACATTTGAAGTGTTTATAGAGTGATTTGGCAGGTGAGATAAGAATCTGTGGTATCCATATGTAGAAGGGATGAATGGGGGAAGGGAGAAAGGGGAGAGGGATTCTGCCTCCTCTACTCCCTGCAATTTGTAAGCCTTCATCACAATCTGAAATGTTTTAAAGCAAGATCACAGAGCTTTCTCTGAGGCTCTCAGAAAATGAACTTGATAACATTTTATGTATTTTTTGCCACTAATTTCTAAAACCCAGAAGCAATTATTAAAAAGCAACTGCAAAAAGTAAAATAATTTTTCCCCTTCGGGCTTAGAAATCACACTTTATTTTTGTTTCCAAAGCTAACAGTTTGACATGAACTATAATTAACTATTTGTTCTGAATTCTAAATCCTACATTTTAAAATCATGAAGAACTCATTTTTTTAATGGCAATTCTATTCTGAAGCTTTGTGAGTTATTTAAAAACAAGTCCCAAGACAAGCCATCCCCCTTGTCCATGAAGCAGCTGGTTCAAGTAGCTAAAACACCAGACTTAAGAGTCAGAAAGATCTGCTCCCAGCTTTTTATTTGAGATGTGACTCTGGGTAAGTCAATCAATCTCTTGGTAGCCAGATTTCCAAATCTAACAAATGAGGAGGGTGGGCTCAATAGCTTTTGAGATTCTTTCCAGTTCTTAATCTATGATACTATTGTAGACAGAGGCAAGAGTTCACATTCTAGTCACTGTCATAGTTCTCTACTATTTCATGATGTCTCTCTCTATAAAAATATTATGGAAGTTATAAATGAATGGATGTGGGATACTGTCAAATTAGAAAGGATGGAGGGCCAGTCGACCTAACTGTGAAGTGGTTCTTTGGAACTAGTGAACTCAGAAATTCTGCAGATTCACATTTATTGAAACATTCATTGTAACCTGATGAATGTAGAGAGCTTTATCATGGCTAGACTGTTGGTTCTACAGTATATGGTCTTAGACGCATGGTTAATAGGCAACACTCACAGGTTTAGACTCCAGGAATTCCTGACCATTTTACCACCTCTTGCTCACATTTACTGGCTCATCTTTACCTCTCACTTTTAAGCACCAAAAAACATATTCCACACAATCAACCTGTGCAGATAGCACAAAAAATTGCCATATTCCTTTAATACATTATGAAACTTGGACTGAGAGAGCAAAGGTGACCTTTCTAAGATCACATGGGCTACTAAATACAGAAGACAGAATTTGAACTCAAGTATCTCCAGGTTCTACACCCTGTGCTATTCTATTAAGATATAGACATCTCACCCTCTCTGCCTTTAGGAGGAAGGAGTAGGTGCCTTTGGAATCAAGAGAACCATGTCATTATATGTGTGTGTGTGTGTGTGTGTGTGTGTGTGTGTGTGTATGATGGCTCAACTTGCCCACTGTGTTTATTAGAATGAGGGGAATGTTGTGCATGGATGAGGCATTTATACCTTGTGTGATATTATGAACACTGCTTATGTTCCTGGACAAGAACTCGAAACACTCCAAGTTAGATCTATATAGGGAATTTCTATATAGGCAAATACCAACTGAACAAAGAAAGCTTATTATTCAGATTATGACAAATTACTTTGGACAGTCAGAGCAGATGGATGAACTAGGCCTCAAAAGAAACAAGAGGAAAAGAGAGGCCTGGATGCTCTATTAATGAACTAGCATTTTCATGGAATTACATTGTTTGTAAAGCACTTTATTGATGTACTAAAGGACTGACTGAGACTCCTCTCCAACATTTTTAATGCCAGAACTGGCATGACATGTGTCAAACATGCTACTGAGCATATATGTAAAGAATTCAAAGTATGTATATTAACTTATTATCAAAGTAAGATCAGTATTAACATGAACAAAACATAATTTCTAAAACAATCCACTTCAAAAATCAAATCATGGTCCTTTCAGAGATACATTTCTCATTTATTTCTTGATAGTAACTGTTTCTGGCCAAACAACTGAACATTGTCCCTTGAATTTACTTTCCCTATTTCTTTCCAGATCAGGATTTTTGTATCCAAGTCTATCAGATCCAGTCTCAAATTTGGGGCTAGATGATGTTTCCTACAAACTATGTCTTAGCACAATGTTTAGCACATATGAAATGCTCACTAAATGTTTTCTGACTGATTAAACAAAAAGGATGTTAAAAATGACAAAAAAAGAAAGCCAGACCAATAGCATCTACCCTACATACTTCAAGAAACATACCATCTCTAAGAACAAATTAGCTATCTATGAATTACAAGTATTTATTAGAAATAGATGAAGGATTATAGATACTGTTTCTTCTGATAGAATATAAGCTCCTCAAGGGCAGAGACAGTTTGTTTTTTGAATCTGCATCTCAATATCTAGGAAAGCTATAGTTGGCAATTAATAAATATTTATTATGATTGACTATTACTGGAACAGATCTAAAATTTCAATTTTTAGACAAGCATACTTACCCCACCCTGTACTGATTTCCATAATGCAAGAGGACAGCTAATAATATATTAATTTACTGTTAAGTGCAATGATTAATCAGTTTATATAGCAATGCATAATGCATAACTCTTTATAATCTCAAATATCAATAAATAATTCCCCTAACTCAGTCACTGGTTAGCCAACAAACCTGGGCAGGCCTGTCCATGATAAATTGCTATAAAAATCCTAGAAAGACAAATCTCTATAGCCTAACTGCAATCTAGCCAGGGCCCAGTTATTATCAGTTATTTTTATCATAGGAATGCTATCAACACATTGTGGTTATATTAAAAACTTCTCAAATAATGATTAGTCAATGAAATTGACATTATGGAAAGTATGCATAAAATGGGGTACTTATTCCAAAGATCACTATCATCAACAGGTTTGCAATCCAAACTCAATGACATCTCACAGCAAAGAAGATAGTACTCAGATGGGATTAATTGGTAAGAGAAAGGATAATAAGAAAGATTTGAGGAAAAAGAAATAAGAATAAAAAAATAATAGTTACATTTACAAATAGTATCTCACCAATCCTCACCACAACCCTAAGAAGGCCCAGTGACTTGCCTAGAGTCTTTCAAGTGTTTGATGATGAATTTGAACTGAATCAGGCAAATGTCAGGAAAAAAAAAAGAAAAATAGCACAAATTAAAAATAAATGTAAAATGATTCCAAGTTTCTATATTCTCGACCTCTTTCAGAAAATTGAAGAAGAAAATTTATGCACACAATTAAATCGCCTTACTTATTCATTTCTCTAATGATAGAATTTGAATGATCTAAAAATTACACTAAAATTTAACACACTAACCCTATAGACAAAGTTTATGTGACAACAAAGAGGATTAGTCATAGAGTCAAGAAAATCCCAGTTCAAATCCTTCCTCAGAAGGAAAGCTTAGTAATTGGCCTCAGGTTCTTCCTCTGTAAAAAGGTGATTATTATCAGCACCTAGGTCATTACACTGTTAAGGTACCTCATTTGATCTGAGGTACCTTCTGTAGGGAGCTTTGCAAACCTCAGTACTAAAAAAGTATTAGCACTTATGGAAGAGGAGAAAGGATAAAAAGAGGAAAGAGTAAGGAGAGGAGGAGAAAGAGGGGAGTGGGAGTGACAGCAGGAGCAGGCAGAGTGGCAACCATCCTTTGAATATAAAGGGCCACCACTGCTGGCAACACAAACTTAATGTCACATGGATTTGAAATGATTTAATAATACACATTTTCAAGAGGATGGATAGGATCTAACTTCAAAACAGTCACTTAATATTGTCATGAATGGCAATGGAAGGAGCAAAGAAAATTGCCATTTAACCTAGAAGAATGTAAGCTCTAAGAAGGTAAGACCCAGTCCATTTTTATCTTTGACATCTATTAGTCCCTTGTATAGGGAAGGCATTGCATAGCAATTTGTTCATTCCAATTTTTTATAGTTCTGGCTTAAAAGGATAATGTAGGAAAAAGAAGAATGGCAAAGCTGTTGGAAGGAACTGAGGGTGTTTACCCTGGAGTAAAGCAATGAAAGCTTTAGCATTGAAAGGGCTGAACCAGAGGAGGAAGGAGGATCAGGTTGCCATCGTGGAATTCACAAAGCAAAACTAGAAGTGATGAGTACAAACTTTAGATGCTGAGTGGTTTCAATAGAAGGAGGAATTACTGAACTAGAGCATGCCAAAACTGTAACCTGCCTCTAAGCCAGCAAATTATCTATTATTCCTATCCAAACTGTAATGAATGTAATCGATTCATGGGCTAATTACCTTAACTATATGAAATCTAAGACCCCTTCCCTTCCTCCAATTCTGCAACTTGATTTATTGAGCCAGGATGAACTTGAGTCATTTTAAACATAAGAAGACTAAATACTGTATATAAGTGATTTTCCAAATACAGGCTTCAGTATATGAATTTTAGGGATCCAAAGTATCAATTTATGTTAAGAGCTATAGGTTTGTATTTTCTATATGCATTTTTTAATGTAAAATCCTTAACCCAGAGTAGTGAAAATCAGTACTTCTGGATCCTGGTAGATCAGACCTTCTTCATTCATTTCACCTATTTTCAAATTATGTTATTACATACAAAATTATGTTACTTATGAATTATATTATTACATACAAAAAACAAACACACATGGCTTGGAGCAGGACAAATTAAGATCCTAACACACTTACAGAGCAAATTGAGGTGGGCTCCACATAACTGCAGGTTTGGGAGAGGATGTTGCAGAAAGTCTAATATGTTCTGACATAATGGATGAAGGGTTACAACTTTTAAATAACAAACTAGGTGTATCTAAACACCTGAAGTCAGATAGCCTGCCATCAAAACTCCAATTGGTCATTTACCAATGTCTGCTGGGTCTTCTGAAGTAATTTTCTATTTCACCGACAGAGTTCCATCATAAAAGCAGCACCAACATTTCTGAATAAAGAATAAAAGACTGTGGAAATACTCCCTTCTCCCAACTATTTCCCCTAAAATTAGCAGCCGAACATTGGCACTATCATACCAGGCCTTGTAATTTCTTGGCAATATTTGTTTAGGATCTGTTCTCCTGCTCAACATACAGCATCATTGCGGGGGGGGGGGGGGGTGCCTTGAACACACACATATGTATGCGTGTGCATGTGTGTACATATGTATGAACACACGTGTATACTTATATGTGCATATTACTAAGTACATCTTGCCTCTTTTTTTAGGAGTTTTAACACAATTTATATTTATACTTAAATCATTAACTATATCATCTAGTGTAATATTTTTCATACACCTATCATTAGAGCTATTTGTCAATAAATGCTGTTTTGATATGAATATAGTCAGCAGATTAAAGTATTTCACCAATCCCAAATGAAAATGCCCCTTAAAACACAGTAACTTTAAGACCTAATATTACAGATGATTTGCTCTATGGAAGATTCTATATCTAAGCACTGGTACACAAGGCAGTAATATTTTCTGTTCAGTTCATTTTAAAAAAAAATAATAAAACTTCTGTCCCTAAAGAGCACTAACTTATCAATAAAGCTTTTTAAGCAGAAACAATTAGCAGCCCCCTCACCCAAAAGCAATAGTAGTTAGGTTGTTTCATTGAAAAATTGGCAACAGCAACAAATGTTAGATGAAAGGCATTATGTTTACAGATAAAATCTCTTTTGTGTTGCCATATACTCTAGTGTTTGCAGAATTGGAAAAGATTTTAATCAAAATAAGGTGATACACGTGCATCAAAATATTATTCTGGAAAAAATTTCACAAAACTTCAGAATTCCTCATTTGGGGAATTATTTCAATTTGCAGCAGATTTTAAAGCTTTTTTTAAAAATCAGGCTAGTAATATTGCATATACAAATATTATAATTGCTAATAAACAAGAATCAGTGAAGAGCTTTACTCCCTCCCAGGCCCAGACCCAAGTATCCCCACTAGGTGAAGCCTACTTGGAACATCCAGTCTGTTAAATGCATTTGTGAGATTTTTTTCTGTGTACTAAGAGGCAGTGACTTTTCCTATTTTCATATTCATTCTACTTTTTGTGTTAGAATTCATAGTGTTATTTACAGCAAAACTACCAATGTTTTTAAGGATGTTCTCCATCTCCTTCTTGGTCATAAACTGCTTCCCTTTCCATAGATCTGGCAGATAAACTACTCCTTGATCTAGTTTGCTTATAACATTGCTTTTTATGTCTAAATCCTGTACCCATTTGGATCTTCTCTTGGTATAGGGTATAAGGTGTTGGTCTAATCAAAGTTTTTTTTTTTCAAACTAACTTCCAATTTTCCTAACAATTTTTATCGAAGAAAGAGTTTTTATCCCACTAGCTGGACTCTTTGGGTTTATCAAACAGCAGATTACTATAATCATTTCCTGCTGTTGCACCTAACCTATTCCACTGATCCATGGCTCTGTTTCTTAGCTAATACCAGATAGTTTTGATGACTTATACTTTATAAAATAATTTTAGATCTGGTAAAGTTAAGCCTCCTCTTTGCACTCTTTTTCATTGAATCCCTGGAAATTTAGAATTAAATATGTCAGATCTAGGAAACGGAAGCAGTCTATGGCCAAGGAAGAGATGGAGAACATCATTAAAAGCAAACTAGATAATTTTGATTACATTAAATTTAAAAAGCTTTTGCACAGACAATTTTTGCAACTAGTATTTCTGACAAAGGACTCATTTCTAAAAAATACAGAGAACTGAGTCAAATTTTCAAAAAAAAAAAGTCATTCCCCAATTGACAAATGGTCAAAGGATATGCAAAGGCAATTTACAGCTGAGGAAATCAAAGCAATCCATAGTCATATGAAAAATTGCTCCAAATCATTACTTATTAGAGAATGCAAATTAAAGCATCTCTGGGATACCACCTCACACCTCTCAGACTGGCCAATATGACCAGAAAGGACAATGATCAAAGTTGGAAGAGACTGGGAAATATGGGACACTAATAATATGTTGGTGGTGGAGCTGTGAACTCATCCAACCTTTCTGATCAGCAATTTGGAATTATACCCAAAGGGCAACAAAAATATGCAAACCCTTTGATCAAGCAATACTACTATGAGATCTATACCCTGAATATTTATAGCAGCCCTGTTTGTGGCTGCAAAGAATTGGAAATTAAGTGAATATCCTTCAATTGGGGAATGGCTAAACAAACTGTGGTATATGTATGTCATGAAACACTATTGTTCTATTAGAAACCAGGAGGGATGGGAATTCAGGGAAGCCTGGAAGGATTTGCATGAACTAATACTGAGGGAGATGAGCAGAACCAGAAAAACATTGTACACCCTAAGAGCAACATGGGGGTGATGATCAACCTTAAGGGACTTAGCTCATTCCATCATTGCAACAACCAGGGACAATTTTGGACCATCTGCAATGGGGAATACCATCTGTATCAAGAGAAAAAATTATGGACTTTGAACAAAAACCAAGGATTATTACCTTCAAATTAGGGTAAAAAAAAATTATCTTATTATGCAATTTTACTATCTCATACTTTATTTTTTCTTCCTTAAGGATATGATTTCTCTGTCATCACATTCAACTGAGATCAATGTATAGCATGGAAACAATGTAAAGAATAACAAAATGCCTTCTGTGGGGGGTGGGGGGAGGGAAGCAAGAATAGGGGAAAAAATTGTAAAACTCAAAATAAATAAAATCTTTCAAAAAAATACCGATGTTTTAAAAAAGAAATAAACATATTTGTGCCTAGACAAGAGAAAGAGGCAAGTTGATGTGGGTTTGGGTTTAGCCACTTGTGTGTCCTTCAATCACTTCTGTCACCTTGTCTTCTGGGATCTTTTGTGATGACATTCAATGAAGCTGGTAAGATTGTGATCTGTACCTTGTGTATGTGTGCTGAGTCACTAACATACAACATACATCTTATAGGGCAGGTAGGCAGCCCAGTGGATAGAGCAATGGACTTGGAATTAGGAAGACTCATTCTCAAGACTTCAAATCCAGCCTCAGACACTTCTACTAAACTCTGGGCAAGTCATTTCACCCTGTTTGCCTCAGTGTCCTCATCTGTACAATGATTTGGAGAAGGAAATGCAAACCACTCCAAGAAAACCTCAAATAGGGCACAATGATTCAGATGTAAATGAAATGACTCAACAACAAAAAATCTTGGTAAGGCAAGTAAAGCAATTATTGTCCATTTTTAAAATGGTAAAACTGAGTTCAAATAGGTTAAAAACTAACTTGTCAAGATTACAGTACAAAAGGTTAGGGAGGGGCAGCTAGGTGGCATAGTGGATAAAGCACCAGCCTTGGAGTCAGGAGTACCTGGGTTCAAATCTGGTCTCAGACACTTAATAATGACTAGCTGTGTGGCCTTAGTCAAGCCACTTAACCCCATTTGCTTTGCAAAAACCTAAAAAAAAAAAAAAGGTTAGGGAGCTGGGGCCCAAATAGTCCTACTGACTTCAGGACTGTTCTTCCTACTATAAATAGCCAATAACAACTTACTACAACATCAATATCAATCCATAGACTCAAAAAATAAATTACTGAATTGAATATAATTCAGTACTATGATTTTTCTGAATATATGGTATGTATGTATGCTTTAAAAAATTGCCTCTTGGGGTGGTTAGGTGGCACAGTGGATAGAGTACCAGACCTGGAGTCAGGAGGACCCGAGTTCAAATCCAACCTCAGAAATTTAATAATTGCATAGCTGTGTGACCTTGGGCAAAGTCATTTAACCTCATTGTCTAGCCCCCTCAAAAAAATTGCCTCTTAAAACTAATGATTTCACAGGAATTGACCTAGAATCAGATGAAATAAAAGGAATTTAATGCAATAAGTTACTATCAATATTTCAACAGTAGTAATATTAATAGAAAAAGGCAGCTAGATAGTACAGTGAATAAAGCACAAGGCCTGGAATAAAGAAATCATAAGTTCGAAGCTAGCTGCAAAAAGCTGCACAGGCCTTAGTTCCCTCATCTGTAAAATGAGATTGAAAAAGAAATGGCAAACCACACCAATGAAACTTCCAAATGGGATCACAAAAAGTCATACACCCCTAAAGGACTGAACAACAGTGTAATAACAAAATAAAGACTCTTTATATTTCTCTCCCCCTTACAGATAGGGGGCACCCAGGTTCAGAAAAACCCATGACCACACAAGTCCTCTTGACCCCCACTGTAACTAGCACTCTATCCATGATCCAGTCCAGAGGACATAGCAAGGTTTCCAACACTGTAACACTCTTTCACTAGGTCACCAAGCAAACACTTCCTCCAGCACCCCTTTCAAATGGCCCAGAATTACACTCTGTCGTATATGATGGGGGGAGAAGAGAAAAGAGAAAGCTTGAATGCTGAACCTTCTGAAGAGTGCAGAATTCAAATCCCAGCCTTTCTCTCAACATCTTAAAATTATCCTTATACCAAAATACTCTGTATTAATATTCTGTTCAAATGAATCTTATGACTAGTTAAGAGTGCTTAAAGACCTGGGTGCACAATGGAAGTTCTAAATTCAGCAGAAAATTGAATTCTCAATTCTAATTTTTTCTCTGTATTCTAATACCATTTGACACATTGAATTTCTAGATAATTACAGCTTACTTTCAAAATTGATTTTTACCTTTTAAACATGAACCAAATTAAATACTGTTAGTATGAGTTTTTTTTTTAAAAAAGGGAAAATTTTTTCAAGTGTTGACAGACACAAGAACTCCTCTAATGACTTTCTCAATACGCATTTATAAATTCTTTCTCATAAGGTCTGTTAGATAGATACACAAAAGAATAATAGTGAATGGTTGGCTTAGCCCAACTCATTTAAGTGTAAAAAGAAAATCTGACAAATCTTTTTAAATTCGAGTTAAAAATTATTGTAAATCTAGCCAAGAACATGAAATTAAATGAAAAAAAATATTTTGAATTAAAAATTTGCCTAATTTTCCTTAGTACTTGCATGCTTCAGGCTGACCATGCTGGCAGAGCAGTCATTTCTTTTTTCTTGCAGGCTTCTATAGAGTGCTGTTCTTTAAATAACTGCCAAATTTTCCCCTAAGAGATTATACAGAGTTATAAACCACTCTTACAAGACTTTTTCAAGTAAGAGAAGGGAGAAGACTCTTGAACTCTAATATCTCTTTTTCTCAAATTGTAGTCTAACTTTTTTTTAAAATACTGATCCTTCCCATCCAGGGTGAACAAGCAAGGGGCTCACTCTCAGGGACACTTACATTCCATCAAAAGAGTTTCAATTCCTTCATTTTTAGCCCTACTACACTAATTTCAAACAAGGGTACAGCTTAAAATTAAATTAAATTAAAATTAGGAAACTGAATGGATTTATCAACTTTAAACTCATGAGGAGCTAGGATTACAGATGTGCACCCCCCCACACACACACACACACATGCACACCAACATAAATATTTTAAGCAATCCAACAGTTTGTCTTCTACTGATATTGCAACTTCACTATGTACTCTCAAATTTCATTTATTTATTTAACTTTATTTGCTTATTTATAATAAAAGTAAAATATGAAGATAGACATGGCCCCTTGGGAAAGCTCTAGGATCAGGCGTAAATAGCACAAGCATGAATTTAATATAATTTTGAGGAAATCTATCAGAGGAGAAACAAAAGGAGAATGGGCAACTATTAAATGGTTTCCGCTCCAGAAGGTTTGCAAACAAAGACTGGATAATCATTTGTAGATGAGATTCTTTTTTTCAGGTATGATTTAAATGGAGTCATTTTAATTCTGAAATTCCATGAATTAATATCTTAAAACTCTGGTTTTCCATTATTATTTCCTATCAAGTTTAGAAATGATTATGTGACCATTGCCATGATGTTTCTTTTTAATATTTAAACCTTTTTATAAACCAAAAGAACTAGTTTCAAGCTCAAGGCTGAACTTGACCTGATCAAGTTCAGACTCTGTAGCAACCCTTTGTTGCCACTGGCCATAAATAAAAAAATGAAGAATTATTCTGGATACAGTAAAGTGTATGCATGATTAGAATTTCAAAACAAAATGGATAAAGTCTTTCATTCTCAATAGTCAAAAGGAAAAGTTGTAGAAGTCAATCTAAAACATAAGGTGATTCAGAAAGATGAAAAGGATATTTTCGATCAGTAAATACTAATTGTGCCATTTAAGAAATGGATTTTTTTCAACACAACATCAAATGATTGCATTATCACTTTACAGTAGTCTTAAAGGGCAGTCAAGATGCATTTTAAATTCCCTATCTTTCAAAAAAAGTAACATCATCATTATTATTATTATGTTTAAATTAATGTTTAAGAATGATATTTAAATGCAATGAATTATTACCTTGGATCTCTAAGTCAAATCAATCAGAGAGAAACTCTCTCCATTGTTATAGTAACTCAGCTTTCATGTCTCTTTTGAAAATGGCTTCTTAAACTTAGACAATTAATTTGCAGGTTTACATCTTCCATACTTTAGTGGTTTTAATGTTAATCAAGCTAAGATTGCTTCTAATTACATGTTCAAATTATTTTGAAAATACTATTCCTATTGCTTGTTTGAAGGACAAATAGACTTTCTTGTCTACCATTTTGAATATTCATTACTCAATACAATCAAGCTACAACTACATTAAGGCATAAATGTGATTCAGCAAAGCAAGAAGTTTTTATATATGTTTTTGAAGCACTAGGCTTAACTAATTAACTCCACTCTGTCTTTCTAAGTTGTCAGTTTTTAACAGAGTTGTCTGTGGTTGATAGGAGAAGGAGGAGGAGGAGGAGGAGGAGGAGGAGGAGAAGGTTTCATGTCCCAATTCAGACACACATTACCTGTGACCCTGAGCAAATCACAGCTTCGCTGTACCTTACTTTCCTCATTTGTAAAATGACAAAATTTATGTAAGGCCTATAAGGTCCTTTCCAGCTACAAGATAGATCTATGATCCTAGAATTCTAAGTATTTGAAAGTGTTTAAAATAAGCAAGAAGGGTTAGATTTCTCTTTGGCCCAAAGACATCAAATTAGAAGCAGTGAGTTATGATTTATTCATTTCAGGTATGACCTTCCCTTTGTGACCCCATTTGGGGTTTTCATGACAAAACTATTGGAGTGGGTTTTTGTGGTTCTATTTTGTTTCAAAATAAAAAGCTCTATTTGATCTTGACATCAGAATAAAATCTTATAATTAAAGCTTTCAAAAAAATAGGACTGGCCTGCCACTGTAAGCAGGGGGTTCTCTCTCCCCCAAAAATGTTTAAGCATAGGTTGGATAACCACTTATGGGGGAAATTAATTATCAAGCATGGATTGTTTTAGATCGCTGCTGAGGTTCCTTCTAATTCTGAAATTCTAACAATTTAAAATTCTCTTCTTAAAAGGGATTAAAATTTTGAATGGACATTAATAGTCCAAAATACTTAATTTCACAGCTAATTAAGACTTTATCATGAAAGCTAAAACACTAGTACAAGAAGCATCTAAACAGACTCAAATCATTATTATCACAGAACAGCTTATTTTCTTATTGGATTGAATTTACAATAAATGATCAATGCATGTAAGATCTGCAGTTCCCTTGTTGTGGTTTGTGGAACTAGGAATAGCAAACAGATATTAGAGCAGCTATAAACTTTATCTTTTTTTATTTCTTCTAATCATACAGATTCCAACCATCCCACAACATGGTCAATGTTTTTCAAAAGTTGTTGTGGCCTGGGGTGGCTAAGTGGCACAGTGGATAGAGCACTGGCCCTGGAGTCAGGAGTACCTGAGTTCAAATCTGGTGTCAGACACTTAATAATTACCTAGCTGTGTGGCCTTGGACAAGTCACTGAACCCCATTGCCTTGCAAAAAAAAACTGAAGAAGAAGTTGTTGTGGCCTGAAAAATTAATCAGCCTGTGGTCAATCTGAAAATAGTAAAAATTTCAAGCACAGGTTTCTATTTAAGTTGGTGAAGAATCAAGGAAGAGAAAAGTAACATTTGTTCGTTCCTTTTTTGATTTGGCTCTGTCTTTGATTTCTGGTCTTTCCATCAAAATGCCTCAACTGCCAATCTCACCCTGATCCTTCTCAGAGCTTGAGGTCTTCTCACCCTGGAACATTCCTCACCATGCTGGGCCCCTTCTTCCAGGAGGGAGTACCTCTGAGCTCTTTTGCAGACTTGCAACACCATGCTACTGAGCCAGTCCAGAGACACTACTCTTGCCCATTCCCTAATACTTTTCAGCTTGCTATTGCATGGGATCCTCCCTCATTAGAATACAAACTCCTTAAGGGAAGAACTGTCTTTCATTTTGTTTGTTTTTGTATCCTCCATGCTTAGCACATTGCCTCTATGTAGTCCTGTCTGATTACCATTTCCTTTTCAAGCTCTTGTAATAGATGAGGAAACTGAGGCAAGCAGTTCAAATTAGAAGCAGTGAATTGTTGTTGGGTCATTTCAGTTGTGACCCCAGGGTAATGCAGTTGGGAAACATATGAAGTCAAATTTGAACTCAAAATGATAAATCTTTGTGGTTCCTAGCACAGTGCTCTAATTCATGATGGTATCGTTAATTATCCTTGATACATTGTTGTTGTTCAATAAGTGCTTGCTGCCTGTTCATATTCTATATTATTTTGCTTCATTAATTTTTAGTTATTCACCAAAATTCTACCCAAAACAAACGCATCATCCTACAAAGTAAGGTATAGTTTTCTCTATTTCATAAAGTGACTTACATGGTACCATCTACTGTCACATTACATATTAATTTAAACATTGCCTCAAGGAGAAATATCCTGAATGAGCCATCCTTGTAAAATAATCCTCTTTGAATTAACATTCATGCTATATCAAATAAGAAAGTATAGCCTGCATTATTTTTATCTTCCTTCAGTTTTATGTTATGAATTGATTTGGTCAGATTACTAAGCAGTTTCATCACTCCATATATATTATAGCTTTCACTTTGATAATGCAAAAGAATATCATTTAGAATTTGAAATCAATCCTTCCTTACACATATTTTAGATGGAGATATGATCTGAACAATTTTGAATTCTAAAAGAAAATCTTACTCTCAAGCAATGTAGCATGTCCAGGTCTGGCTAGTTGGTATAGAACAAAGGAAATCTGTCTTTTAAAGTCAGCTATGTCTGTTTAGTGACTTAAGTCACAAAATTTCATCAATGATCATCTTTTGTTGATCTGGAAAGGGAAAAAGCCTCACTCTGTCCTAAAGGTCAGCTGAGATGAGATAGGGGACAAGATACTTTCCATTTAACAGTTCTTTCTAAAGAGAAGGAATGTCATTTCATAGATCATCCACTTAGGGATGGAAATAACTCAAAGGTCAATGAGCCCAAACTCCTTTCTTTGATAGAGAAGGCTTAAGTAAGTCCCAGTGCTGTGGGTTTCTCTCTCTTTACCACTCATGAGTAGAACCCTTGAGTAAAACAAGGACATCTCTGCTAATGGACTGCTCAGCTCTGTTGTTCAGGGTGCAAGCATGTTTCTGAAGTTCATACAACCACAGGCAGCACTACTTGGAGAGGATTTGCAAAGAAAACAATTTCTTACTTTTGATTACATATTTGGATCCTTTATTAATAAGGAATAATTTTGTTAACATATATAACAGGAAAGCAGTGAGGTAACACCATGCACAAAGTGCTGGAAATGGAATCAGAAAGACCTGCTTTTCATTGAATCTTGCCTCAGACACTCACTAGATGAGTGACTATGGGCAAGTCACTTATGCTCCTGAAGTCTTGGTTTCCTCATCTGTAAAATGAGGGCATTGGACCCAATGGCCCCTTTCGAGTTTTAAATCTATGATCCTATGAAAATATTAGAACAGGGTTTATTGCAAACCAAGCACGAATGTCCCTAAAGATATCTCTATCAGTACTCAGATGCTTGACCCATGGTATGCACTCAATAAATCCTAAATGAACAGAAAATGTTAATAATGGCTTCGAGGTTTCTTCTTTGATCTTACAGTATAAGTGTATAAAACAAAGACTATTCACAATGTTTTTATAGCTCTGAATTGGATTCAAATTAAACTGACAAAATTAGCAAAAGAACGAGCTTATGGTGAACATTGCTAAGGTTCCTTCTAAATCTGAAATTCCTCCATTTTGACTGGGTTAGTAGATATTGTATATAGATCTTCATATTCTCCTAAAATTCATCCTAATTTTCCTTAGTCTAAAAATTTGAATTCATGTCAAAATTGCAAAATAAACAGGTCAAACAAAACTCAACTAATTGCAGAGGATAAAAACATACTTCAAAAAGAAGTATATCAGCACTGGTTGACACAATCAATTTTTGGCACATTTGCTTTTGTCAACAATGATGATGCAAGTATTCTCTCAAAAT
This sequence comes from Macrotis lagotis, assembly GCF_037893015.1. Taxonomy (NCBI): domain Eukaryota; kingdom Metazoa; phylum Chordata; class Mammalia; order Peramelemorphia; family Peramelidae; genus Macrotis; species Macrotis lagotis. Next base: position 677,523,663 of record NC_133666.1, read on the forward strand.
CAGAAGTAAAGGGGTGGCTAAGTGGCGCAGTGGATAGAGCACTGGCCTTGGAGTCAAGAGTACCTGAGTTCAAATGTGGCCTTGGGCAAGCCACTTAACCCCACTGCCTTGAAAAAGCTAAAAACAAAAAAAATCAGAAGTAAAAGAACTCCTCAAGTTGTTTACAATGAATATCATCACCACAAGAATAATATAAAACTAGTTTTGAGTTAGTGTCTTTTTTTTTGGGGGGGGGGGGTCACTGGAAAGCATTAATGTGAAATATTCAGTATAAAGGGAAGATCCTAGGACCAAAAGATTTTGATTTGATAAAGACAAGAGAGATCATCTGTCCAACCTTTCCATTTTACAGGTAAAGAAACTGAGATCCTGGGGCAGCTAGACAGCGCAGTGGACAGAGCACTGGCTTGGAGTCAGGAATACCTGGGTTCAAATCCGACCTCAGACACTTAATAATTACCTAGCTGTGTGGCCTTGGGCAAGCCACTTAAACCCCATTGCCTCGAAAAATCTAAAGAGAAATTGAGATCCTGAAGAGAATTGTGGAAAAAGGAAAAACAAAGTCAACAGATGGGAAGTGAAAAGCATAGTTGGGGGATTAGAAGCCTGATTCTATTACAGGCTGACTGTGGGATGTTGGAGAAATCAGTTAATCTCTGACCTTGAGCTCCTCCTCAGCAAAATGAGAATGTCAGAGTAAGTGATCTTGAATGTCCACAGCAATTAAACAAAGAGACTGTGATATTAAGAACAGTAGAGTAGTTTTTCAGATAAGGGTTTCTCTAAATGCAGAGGTTTCAAAAGAAAGCCTTACAGACTGGGAACAGAAGCAGGGGGTAAAGCTCCCCTTTCTTCCTCAGGAAAAGAAGCTGAGTTAGAAAGCTACAGAGTTCCCTTCTAGCTCGAGGATTCTAGGAGCTCTCTGACCATCACAATTCAAGTTACTTTAATCAGTACACATTTCCTTAAATTAAGACAAGAAATACATTTCTCTGCATTAATAATAATAATTAGATATTGAGCTTTAGGTCTGGAACTCAAGAGAAGCAAGATATTTTGTCCCAACTCTATGGTTTTAGTGTTGAATTTTCAATTTTTGATGTAGTTTCAAAAAGATTATTTGTAAACAGCCTAAGAAAATTTTGACAAGTAACAAAACAATGCCTAAGAAAATGCTAAAAAAAAAAAAAAAGGACCTCCAACTACTTATAAATGACCTATGCAAATTCATTACTGATACAGTAAGTGACTACACTCATTGGCAGGCATTTCAAAGACTAGTACTCACGAATCTAATTAGCAGCACAGCAGGGCTTTAGTTTATCCTTTTATACTGTGCCAATAAATGAATTTACAAGGAAAAAAATAGCACAAACATTATAGAGATTTCACTGGTAATAATTCACCAAAGTACTCCCAAAGGCAAGTGTTCATGGAATTCTGAATGTTTCGATATATCATAAACTACCTTTTAAAAAAAGAACTCATGACTAAAATCCATAGAAGAGAACAAGGTTTACCTCAATACATCTGTGAGCTCATCAATGTGGATGATGCAGAGGGGGTTTGGATCCACCAATGATTCAGAATGCAACTCAACTGTCTGACCACCCTGAGTCAGGGTGTTTTGTGGAAAATTTTCCCTAACTTTATGGAGGACTCACTTAACCTGATAAGGCCCCTCTCATTTTCTTCTGGTATAGGAATGATGCCAATGGACAACATTCAACAGTTTCTCCTTATTCTCACCACTTAGACAGACCAGTTACTTTTTTTCCCACTTACATCTTTGAAAATACCTTTTGTTGCCCTTTTCCTTCATAAATTCCTTAATGATAAATGTGTTACTCTCTAATCATACGCAAAATGCTTCTCTCAATCATCCTTCAAGTGAACTTTATTCTCAATTCTTTGTAGATCAAAGTTCTTCAGATTGAAATATATAAATTTTGCATTCCAGTCAAATTTAAAGATCTTTTCATATTTCAGCAAAAGATGGTTAATGAACTGAAATTTATTTTCAAGAAAGTCTTACTGCAAATGTTTATCTTGATCATTACGTTTCTTGTTGCCTAAGAAGATGAATTCCAAAAAGAAATTGAAAGAAATTCTAACCCCATACCAACAATTTCCTTTTAGTCTTCTACTATTTTTAGATACTAAAAATCATACCAAGACTAAAAAGATTTGATTCCTTCAGTAGTGAGTGACTAATGGATAGGTATTTCATACGTAATAATAGCTAAGTTAATGTTTCTAAGCCGTCTAAAAGTCATATGCTACTACATGCCATCTACTTCTCTTCACTACCCTGCAGTGGTGACAGAAGTCACAGAAGGGACTGAAGGCCATTTTCTTTTACTTTATTTCAAAGGAGTTTACAACAATGTGACCAGACAAATAGTGATGGGTCTCTCCATATCCTCAGAAGGCATATACCATCAACTTCCTAAACTATAATGCCAGTTTGTCTGGCATGGTAGACTCTGAGGAACTTGTGCTTAGTTGAGATGGCCTTTGTGACTGATGATCCTTCCATTGCTCAGTAAAGTATCTATGGAGACCTTAGTATGATTTAAACCCCAGTCAAAAAAAAAAAGATTAATGACTAGTGGTTTAATAAGTGACCCATGGTCCTATGGTACTAAGCAATGCAACTGGAAAAGAATGGATAGGGAGATAGATAGATAGATAGATAGATAGATAGATAGATAGATAGATAGATAGATAGATAGATAGATAGATGATAGATAGATAGATAGAAGGAAGAAAGGATGGATACAAACACACACACACACACACACACACACACACACACACACAGGCAAAAACACATATACCAGCTTTTTTTTAATTTTTCACCTCTTTCTCTCCAGGATCAATAGTGATGATTAAGCTGCTCTTCCCCTTATAACACAGTAATTGTAAACCACACACCAGTCTTTGCATGGACTCTGTCTATAGTTGGCATACATGTCTTCATAGCGCCTAACATATGGGTACAAACAAAGTGAATTGATATCTAGTTTTCCTAACATTTCTTTTCCACCTGAAAAGGATTCTTTCTTAGATCATTCTGCTTTGAGTCACAGACTGACTGATACATGAGAAAAGGGGGAAAAGGCACAATTATTTGAGGGAAATGCCTTTTTTTCTCCTCATTTCACAATGAGAGAAAGCAGGAAGATCAAATAAGATTTAAAAAAAAACCTTTTATTAAAAAAAACCTTACTTTATTTTTCTTTCCTTAAGGATACGATTTCTCTCACATCACATTCAACTGAGATCAGTGCATACCATGGAAACAATGTAAAGACTAACAGAGGGGTGGCTAGGTAGCACAGTGGATAAAGCACCAGCCCTGGAGTCAAGAGTACCTAAGGTCAAATCTGCTCTCAGACCCTTAATAATTGCCTGGTTGTGTGGCCTTTGGCAAGCCATTTGCCTTGCAAAAACCTAAAAAAAAAAAAAAAAAAAAAAAAAAAAAGACTAACAGAATGCCTTTTAAAAAGAAAAAGAAAGGTTGTATTATCTAGGAATGGAAGTATTATAACACAGGGCATCAGTTCTGTCTGTCAGTCATCCAACTTAAAACACACCCAAATGACACTTCCCGAAGAACCAAGAGAAATGCTATTCTGAAGCTGAGACCAAATCACGGAGAATCAAAGAAGCTTTTATACATATTAGTGAATTTGTGAACACTACAACAACATTTCTTTCTTCCTTTAATAGTCTAACTTACTTGAAAAATGACCAGTTGGATACTCATTACTCAAATCTTATTCACAGCTCCCAACCATATCTGAGTTATCAACACTGATAATAGATATCATTGCTCACAAATTCCCCAAAACACAGAAAATATTTTGACATTAATAGTAATGCTATGTTTATGAGAATCATAATACCTGAAAAGCAAATGAATTTATATGTCCCTAAGAACTAAATATGAATTAGAGATAACTCTAGATAAGGGGAATCAATTGCAGGGAAGTTGAATAAGTTAATATGGTACTCCATAAATTATTGCTTATAATATACAGTATTATCAAAAGCTCTGAAAAAGTACAAGTTAAAGTGATATATGTTGCTATCTTTGAATTATGTTCCTATACTTAAGACCATGTCTTTGATTTAAAATGTTCCAAGAGAGCTAAACCTGGTCTTGGGAAGTAATAAATCCATTCATATTTTTCTTACTTCACCACTTTGCCAAAAAGGGTCTGGAACAAAAAATAGATAAAGAACCACTATAATAGATGGACCATAGCAGCTCTGAAAGTAATGGAATTAATTACACTAACAAGATCAGGATTTCATTTTCAAAACAGAAGATTGCAATTAAAAACTGAATTATACTTCTAAAAAAGGTACAATTTATTGCTAATGAAGAGAAATAATTATTGAGATTCTTATAGTAAAGAAATAACCGTCTATTCACCTATTTAAAAAAACAAACATGTGCTTAACTCAGCCTCGGAATTAATGGGTACAGGCAGATTTCACTAAGAACAAGGAGAGATTAATTGCATCTTGATATGTTGGACCAGTCCAACACCTTGCCTTGGGCAAGCCACTTAACCACTTAACCCCCACTCCCCCACTGCCTTGCAAAAACCAAAAAAAAAAAAAAAAAAGACAGCAAATGCCTTCTGCTTAATTAATGCTTCTTGAGGACTTGATCGAGGTGTGCTTCTGGGAAATTCTAATGCTCCAATACTCCCTCCTTAAGGAAGATAATTGCATGTGATATTGTTTCAGAATGGGGACAATAAGTAAATCAGCAGCAGAAACAATATGCAATGACCGTGACTATGAAGCGATCACAAAATGTGTCAAGATTATTTGTGTCATTAGAACTGTTGTTCATAATACAGTAATGCAAGGAAGAAGTTACCCTCTATGAGATAAAATATATTTTCAAGCAAGGAATGCTGTACCTACAGTAAAAACTGGAAGTGTACAACCACTCATACTTAAATTAAAAAAACCTTTCAAATTTTTCATGTGCTACAGCTGGAAAAAATCTAAGCTTTCTAAAATGATTAAATTTACAGGGATATATTCCTTGTCAGTATATAAATGATACAAATGTTAAAAGATGGAATAATGAATTAAGAAACTACATCCTTTTTATTTATTTATTTGTTTGTTTGTTTGTTTGTTTGTTTGTTTATTTGTTTGCGGGGCAAATGGGGTCTAGTGGCTTGCCCAAGACCACACAGCTGGGTAATTATTAAGTGTCTGAGATCGATTTGAACCCAGGTACTCCTGACTCCAGGGCTGGTGCTTTATCCACTGCGCCACCTAGCTGCCCCTGAAACTACATCCTTTTAAACAATAAAGTATATTTAAACTATTTGGTGTATTCTGAAGGGATTATGAAGTCTGGGATCTACTTTTGCATTTATATTCTAAAGGTCACCATCATTTATACCAACACTGAGTAACTCCTTCCTATGATAAATGACACTGAAACATACCTAAAATTTTAGAAAGCACTTTATATCCATTATTCTTGTTGATCCTCACAACAACCTATGAGAGAAGGATTATAGCTAACACTGCCAAGATTTTACAGCTGAAGAAAATGAGAATCCTAGAGGCTAAGTGACTTTCTTGAAGGCACACACCTAGACATGTCAGTGATCCAGAGCTTAGGTCTCTGCTCACTGATCATGATGATCAGTCTGGGTTCAAACTCAGGGAGATAAGGCAAAATGACCTACACACTGCCACTGTAGAGGTTACACTTTATTTTAAAGAAACAAAGCTCACAGAATTTACAGAATTACAAAATATTTAAAAAATAGAATGGCATTTACAGAGTGATTGGGAAAGTCAAAAATATGTTACAGACAATAAAAGATGGAAAACTTCATCAAGTTGGTAAAAAATGAAGAATCAGGAGGATTTCCAAAATGAAAAGGAAATAAGGAAGAAATAGATGCAAGAAAGGAAAGCAATGAGTCAAAAATGTGTTATAGTGAAGAAATCCTGTATAGATTTGTAACAGGGAGGAGTGTCAAATTTTGGCTTGGCCTTAAGAAATAGAGAGCCCTGAAGACTGGTATAAGATGGGGGGATAGGGATAAGGGAGGGATCAGCAAATCAATCTTCAAATTCAGGCTTCTTAGTTTCATTAAGCTGGGAGAACCTGGGAAGGAAGTTAACCTCTTAGAAATCCAGTTTCCTAAGCTATAATATAAACTTCATAGGGTAAGTATGAAGATCAATGGAAAATGTCAATGAGAAAAAAATCAGAAAAGCAACATGAAGTAGTAATGACAGTCTAAAGAAACTAAAAAAAAAAAATCCTCAGTGTCATGAATTCAACAGTCAGCTTCTAGAAGCAGCACCCAAAGTTATATGAAAAAAGCTCTAAATCACTATGGAATAGAGGAATGCAAATTAAAGCAACTCTGAGGTACAAATGGAGAAATCTGGGAAACTAACATATTGTAGTTGGAGTTGTGATCAAATCCAACCATACTGGAGAATGATTTGGAAGGAAGTCAAAAGATATAGATTATGCTGATAAAATCATGGATATCCTTTGACCCAGCACAACCACTCCTAAATCTGTAGAAAAAAGAAAAACATCAAGAGGTGCAAAAATATGTAGTTGCAGCTTTGTGGTGGCAAAGAATTGGAAATTGAGGGCATATCCATCAATTGGCAAATGGCTGAGCTAGTTATAGTATATGATTGAGATTATGTCATGAAAAGCTGAGGAAGATGTTTTAGGAAAAAACTTGACTTACATGAACTGATATAAAATGAAATAAGCAGAGTCAGGAGATGATTATGAATGACTTAGCTATTCTCAGCAATACAACTATCCAAGACAATTTCAAAAGAATTAGTAAAAACGTCTAAAGAACTGGGGTAGACTGAATGCAGTTTTTATTTTATCATTTCTGGGGTTTTTGTAGTCTATTTTCTTTTTTGCAATTTGGCTAACATGGAAATGTTTTTCAAGACTGAACATTTATAATCTGGATCAAATTATTTGCCTTCTCAAGGAAGCAGGAGGGAAGAGAAAACAGAATAGAATATGGAATTTTAATAATAAAACTAAGTTTTAAAAAAAGACATGAATCCAAGTCCTATTTCATATATATATTATGGCCATATGACTCATGTTACCTTACCTCTCAGTTTCTCAGAACAAGGATAGTCACTGTAGGTGACAGGTACAATAGACTTTGGCAGAAGTAATTTCTTAACCCCAAAAAAGGGGAAAAAAAATCTTAATTTTTATTAATTTTTATGCTTGAGCTACAGAGCAATATGAAGTAAATAACAGGTAAACAAGGAGTTAATCCTATGAAGGAGGAGAAATGTACCAAGAAGTTCAGTGGCTATCAGTTTTTCAAATTTCAGATGATTGATAGTGATATTTTTCTTAAGTTCTTTGTTATTTGCCTTTGGTTGTCCTGGTCTTTCAATGATAAAGTCTCCTTTCTGTCCAAAATTGGCCTTCTTTGACTGTTTTCATAAGTAAGTTATAAGATAATCCATTTTTGAGAAACTGTTAAAGTCCTTCAAAACTGGTTTCTTAAGGTTCTGATTTTAAGAAAAATTCAATTATGAAAGTCAATGCCTAGCAGTAATTTCATGTTTGGTTGTATATAAAGGTATAATCAGAGGATAAAAGATATATCTATAGAAAATTCAAAAAATATATAAAAACTATATTGTGGCAAGAGGATATTATTGTGTAAAGGTCCTTGTTATTAAAAGTGATCAGAATAATCTATACTAAAAAATTGAAAATAGGATCAATTTTTAACCTTCTTAAACAAGACTAGAAAGATAATAACAAAAACATAAGGCAAAGTGATAATTATACTGATTTAGGTTTTAATACCACCTGCTATGCAGGAAGGATTAAAGGAAAAAAGATCTCAAACTAGTAAGGCAACAATTTTTGGTCAACACAAAGCAAATTTTTTTAGGCTAAAAGTAAAAGACAGAGTATAAATTTTAGGATTCAAATAATGACCCTCACCAATATATCAAGTACTCTTTATACAAAGTAAATCAAGCACCAATTAATTTTTAGTGCTAGAAACTGTTGTGAATTTCAATACTTTCTTGTTTATTAAATTGATGTTTTTCAGAAAGTATTTTTTAAAATACATGTGCTTTTTAAAGTTTTAAATAGTTTGCTTAAATATCTCCTAGATTTCTTCAAAAGTTTTGTTTTAAAAAATTAATAAAAACTAATGCTGAGAAAGAAATAATTAAAAAATACTTATCATTTTTATCTAAGTCTCTTTTGCACTTAGAAACTACTATACACTGTTTTTTTTCAAACAAAAAATACTTATTTCAAGCAGAAATTCTTTCAATGTTTAAAATGTCATATATTGGAAGCAAGATTGGGGAAAAATTGAAAAATTCAAAAAATAAAATGTCATATACATCAGGAAATCTTAACACAACTAATATTACTCTAATTCAGAATTCTACCAAATGATTATGCCTTTTTTAGGAACATGCTCATTGACACAACTTGACACTTTTTAACATAAAGGTATAACAAAAAGAAAAAAGTATCCACCCAATTACTGGGTCGTTCATCAATAATACATTCACATTCCACCACAATTTCTTCTAGAAAATCCAATTTAAAATATCCTCATCCCTCCAGCCATCTCCGAGCAGGATAAGGGGCTCCATTCCATTTCATAGCAGGCTCCCCCAGGAGGGCCATGGCTGCTTGTCAGTTATGGGGCAGAGCAGGTTCCTGGTGGTTTTCTGGGAGTCCTGGGGTTATACTGCCTGGTTCATGAGATCTCTTTTGAACATAAATTCTGTGACTCATGTTAACATTTTATGTTTAGTTTAAGAAAAAGGCATTCAGGAGTGGCTAGGTGGCACAGTGGATAGAGCACCGACCCTGGAGTCAGGAGTACCTGAGTTCAAATCTAGCCTCAGAAGCTTAATAATTACCTAGCTGTATGGCCTTGGGCAAGCCACTTAACCCCACTGCCTTGCAAAGAAAACTGTTCTAAAAACAAGAATTTTGCACATGTAATGAATATCTTCAACAATTTTTTTCCCATTTTAGAGCAAATAGGTGGAGGGAATTAAATGGATTTTTCCTGAATCTAGATTTTTTTCTTCTTTAATTCATCTCTCTCATACTTTCCAAAACAACCTTTTTCAACCAAAAGTCTATGTCATTACCCTCTTGAATAATCTTTGGTAGCTCACTGTTGCCTTCTCCATTTTATTGAAAGCCTGTCACACAAGGCTTCAAACCACTCATCAAGCTTATTTCACTTTACTGCCTTTGTATTCTACATTTAAGTCAAACTGGCTGATTTCCTGTTTCCTGAAAGGACAATCCATCTCCTGCCTCCTCCTATGAATTTCCTCTTTCATTTGAATTCAGATTTTAATTAGAAAGATTCTTCCTACAAATTTAGATTTGACTAAATTTAATGACAGGTACAATGAAGCAGATATAAGATGAATGGGAGCAAAAGAGGCTGATATAATTAACAATCATTTTGCTTTAACCTAGATTTTTTTAATCACAGTAAAAGAATTCAATTCATTCAAATTAAAAGAAATAAAACACTACGCATCATGAACCAATTTTTGAAGAAAAGCTTGGATAGAATATTTTCCTTCTAACAAAGTATTCCAGTTCTTCAAAGGTGGGCCCTCAGTGACTTGGTCACAGGTATCACAACATTTGACCGCACCTTCTCAGCCCAATGCAGAATAAATCCTGGGACCCTGAAATACCCTGTCGGGCCCCCAGATATTAAAGCTACTTAAGAATAATCAGTTCTTTTCCCCAACCAGCAGACAGGCCTGGCCTGCCAAGAAGGAAACATTACTAACCTTTTGTTGACTGGCTTCTCATCCTTCTCATAGGGCCGAACGAACCATTTACCAATCCTGACAAAGTTTTTATCCATCAGGCACCTACAAGCAATCAAAAGGGAGGGTTTTTTATGGCTTCAACAATAAGGTGACCACTCCTAAAACCCTTAACTACAGAAAGACTCATTGTGGAAGGAACAATGAACTAAATAGGCAAGCTGGCTCAAACCCCTCTTTTAACTACAAGGGGACTAATTGTGTTCTGTACCTTTCTGAAAGAATCTAAAGTGCCCCTAAACCCTATCATAGGGAAAACATAAATAAACATAAATAAATTTTTAAAAGTGGAGGGGGGGGGGGGGCCTTTATCATAGTAAGGAAGAAATTTTAAAAAATACCACACAGACTTCATTTCAAAAGTGAATAGGACTTGCACTTGTTCAAAATCGCTCAAAAGCATTCCAATCTATTTAGTTATGTATGAGGTTAATACAACCTGAATTATTTTTGGATTAAAATACATGTGAGATCTTATAGTGTAGATGAAACAACATGGAGAGTGATGAAGGAATAAAACTTGGAAACCATTATATATTTTAGTCATTGGCTCAAAGATTTTATTTTACCACTTCAATTGGTAAACAAGTTATTCAATATTACTATTTCAAGATTATCCAACACTGCCTTCTAGTGATACTTAAGCTTCTAAGATATTCCATTCCTTTGCAGATCTATTTAGTATCACCCAAAAGAACCATTGACTAAATAAGATCACATAAAGAATAAATTATGAATTAATATGGAAGCTCAAGAGTTTACAGAAAGGGCAACATGAGTGAAAGCGTGACTATCCTGAGAAAACAGCAAAACATAAATTAAATCTAATATGACCATACAGCACATGTGTGAAAGATGTTTGGGAGCCACCACCACACTACAACTAATAAAAGTCACAAATGCTGTTTTCTGATTTCATATCAGAAAGCTGAGGGCAGTCAAGGACACAGTAGGGAAATGGTGATAATGTGCTGATAATACAGTCTGAGATTCAGTGCACTTGGGCAAGTAGCTGTTGTGGACACTAGATCACATTTCTTTGCCTAAAAATGTCAACAAAAGGATATTATCACTACTCCACAAATCAGCAATGATCCTTGAATCTGAATTCTTAAGTTTGATGTAGTGATGAAGTTATGATATTACTGATGATATATAGATTTTTCACTTACTGACAGGTCTGTGTATTATGAGTGAATTTCTCTGAGGTGGAAGGAAGACAAGAAACAAACTATTGTGTTCAATTCAACAAACATGTATTAAGTGCTTACCATGAGCAGGGCCCTGTTCTAGGGAGACTAAGGAAGAAAAGAAGAAAAATAACCTAATTAATGCTCAAAGGAAGTTTATTCAGGAGTGGGGGGGGGGGGGGGAACAAGGGGAAGATAGGGAAAAAAACAGGAAGATTTATGGGGGGGGGGGGAAGATACAACCTATAGAATTTGATATGAACACAGGAAAAGTACAGACCTCTTTCTACAGAAATTCAAGCCCTACATCCAGCTTAAATGATAACTGGAAATTTCCAAGTGAACATCCCATAATTTTCTCTTTAAATTTCCCAAACTAACTTTGGTTACTACACATTTATTCTTTACCCCAACTTCTCGGGTTGTCAAGGAGAATATTATTCTTCCAATCACACAATTTCACAATCGCAGATTCATCTCAACTTTTCAATATAGGACACCCCTTAATTCAATCTGCTACCAAATCTAACCAATTCTACCTTGAAAATCTCCTTATTTATCATTCCAGTTCAATCCTGCATCACATTTCCCACTTCTATTACTGGACCCAAACTAGAATAGCATGTCTACCTGTCACCAATTTTCTCTAGACCTAGCTGCCAAATTAAGTAGTTTAAAGTTAAATGTGATTATTAGAGGCAGCTAGGTGGCACAATAGAGAGCCTGACCTCTGCCTCAGCTAGCTCAACCAGCCTCCCAGAGTTGTGAGAATCAAATGTGATTTTTAGAGGCAGCCAGGTGGCACAGTAGAACTGGTGTCAAGACCTGAATTCAAATTTGAGCTCAGTTATTTTGTATATGGGTGACCCTGGGTAAGTCTCCTATGTAATTCAGTTGGTCTGACTTTCCTCAATGGCAAAATGGGAGTCCTAAACAGTAAATTCCTACCAGAATTGTTATAAATATCAAATGAGATAACTTGGATAAAGTTACGTCTTATTATTTGTGACATTCTTAGAAATGCTACCACTTTGTCCAGGGCCTGACACAGAGGAGTCACTAGATAAATGTCTTTCCTTTTTCCTTCCTAAAAATGACTGTTCACTCTCTGCTCAAGAACTACCAAAACTTCCATGGGGCCCTTCCATTTAGAGCTCTTCACAATTTGCCTTCCGAAGGCTCACATGTTCCTCCTTTCATGGGTTCTCCAATCTGGCCAGATCCGACCTCTTGACATTCCACATACAGGATATTTCATTTTCTGTCTTTCTCTTCTTCTGAAGTTCTATAATCGTTCCATCTACTTCCTCTCCTCCCAATTGCTTCTCAATGCCTTAAACATCTATTCTGATTTTTGTCTCACTGCTTAAATAAAACTGCTCTCCCCAAAGGCACTTTATCTTCTGGACTCTGTCTACTGCTTCACTGCTCTACACCATGTGAGACTGGTGATCATCTGCTCCTCTCAGAGGATCACTCCTGGTTTAAGTTTTTTGGGGCATTATTTCCTAAATTATCTTGACTGGCTACCCTTCCTTGGCCTCAATGGTTGTTGATAGTCTGCAGTGGTTTTTTGTTTTTGTTTAGTAAAGAGTTTCTAAATAGTCTTTAGGGAAGGGAAAATACCAAAACTAATGCAAGGTTCATATATGATACTAAAGATATGATCATGAAAACAAGTTAAAAACCACATTCTGACAAACTTTCCAAATTTGACCTGCTAGAACAATCAGCCTAAATATTCTCCAATAGAGTCACATGTGAAGTTATTAAATCCACACAAGATTCTTTGAAAAAAATACAACTAGGGAAAATTCTTTTCAATGATGTTCTCACTATATAGAAAAGGAGAGAGGAAAGGGAGTGTATCTAGTCACTAAATCATGGGCAGCACAGACAAAAAGGAGGAAGGATTCCATAAAGAAAAGTGAAATTCTCCAAATGCTCTCTTTTGAAGATGGCACTATGCTAACTACACCTGAGTGTTAAAAGAGCCCCTCACTAATATGCATTATTAAGTTACAGATTAGACAAGCATGATAAAAAGAAAAAAATGAATAACTTCTATGTCCCAGTTCATTCAATTTACCCTAAAATAAGGGGCAGCACTAGAAGGCACTGAAAAATGAAAATGAAAACTACTATCCTTTCTCCAAGAGATTGCATTCTGCTGAGGAAATAAGAAAATAAAATACATACTTGTAAGAGAAAAAGAGCCCTAGCAAATAGGGAAATGTAGGAGGATTCCTCAAGTAGACAGCATGAGATGGATAAAAGCTAAAGATCCTAAGAACTAGAGATGAGGAGAGAGTGCTTGTCAATTGAGGAAGTGTTGGGAGAAGGAAAGGAGGAGCTTAGATGGACTGAAATGTGTGAATGGGAAAAATAAGAAATAAAATTGTGAAGAAAGGGGGTGGCAGTTTGTGATGGCTCTAAATGCCAGACTAAGGAGGATGTGTTTCATTCACAGAGGCGATAGAGAGATGCTAAAAGGAAGGATGGATGATACATGTATAGTGGGTAGCAATGAACATTTCGAATCTCAGTTTGGCAGCTGTGGAGAGAAGGAAGCCTGGAGGCTGAGGAGACAAATGATACAGCTCCCAGATCAGTGAAGGCAACCAGTAAGGTGAGCTACAGAAAGGGAGCATCTGTACAAGAAGAGATAAGGGAATAGGTACAAGATATCTTAAGAAAGAAAAACCAACAGGGCTTGGAAATATATTTGCATAAGTTATGAAACTGAATAATTAAAAAGATCATGGAATCCTCAAAAGATTATAAAATATTACATAAATGAGTGTCTTCAAGTGAAGGGGGAAGGGAAAAATTCATTCCATTTCAAACCTGATGAAATGAATACGTCATTAAAATAGAGATGTCCAGCAAATAGGTGCTGAGATGGGAGTGAAGCTCACATGCTAGAACAGGGTTAGCTATACAGTTACACAGCTTTGGTATCATCTACATCGAAATGATAATTGAATCCATAGAAGCTGATGAGAATGCAAAGAGAGGATTGTTTGAGCAAGTATAGTTGTGCATGAATCTGAGACAAGCACTGCAGTTGGGACCAGGATTTAATAGGAGAACACAGCAGGCTGGATTTCATTTGGCAATTTACACAGTACTTTCAATGATTACAAGCTACACCCCAGGCAAAAACAATCTTAACATAAACGTTCTCCCAGTAATGCTATATGAAAGTGATTTCTGGAATACTATACTCTCGTAAAGAATTCAAGTTGTGGGACAACCAAAGGACAATGAAGAGAAGCATTGGTGGTTACACATAAGCTACAACATATTTCTAACAATGACATACATTTCAATAAGTAGTGGAAAAAATAGCCTCAAGAAAATGCACGCACAAAAAAGAATGCAGAGTCCCAAAGCAAGAGGGAGAAATGGGAAATGGAGAATCAAGAAGATTGCATGAGTAACTACAAAATGTAAAAAAGACCAAGGAGATCTCAAGGGAAATTCTGTAAGAAAAGGATGGACACAGAATGGGAAAGCAATTGATACCATGGTAGGGAAATGTCCACAGCATTGGATGACAGAATCACTGTAGAACATGCCTCAAGTCTGTGAAGATGGGTATGTGCACATAAAAAAAAAAAACATATGTCAAAATGAAGTTTACAAATTATCAAATGATCATAATCTTCAAACATTTGAAGGGCTTTACTCTTTTCCTTGCTTTAGTTGAGAAACAATAAAGTATATAAATATATAAATTTTCATTAAACTTTTTTTAGTTTCCAGTTCTTTTATTTTAGTCTTAGTATTTTGAGTTTTACAATTTTCCCCTAATCTTACTTCCCTCCCCCACCCCCAATTTTCATTAAATTTGCCAAGAAAAACTAGCAACAAGTCATCTAGTCAAATATAATTACAAATTCATATTTTTAATTTTCCTAAATATATAAATCAGTGAGTAAGAATGACCTAAAGATATACTAATGAAAAATGGGTTATCTTAGGTCTAGATTTCAACTTAGAAATCTGTCAGAATCAAATCTGACATTGTTGCTAATGTTAAATGACAATTTCATTTTTAGATATAGAATTATTTTAAGAATATAATTAAGAGATTGCACATTCAGAAAAAGTCCTAAACACAATGTCTATTTTTGATATGATAGATCTGTATACGAGTCATGGACACCTAACTATAGATGTGCCCAGTACCTGTTCTAATGCATTTTCTCCTTCTATATTGTTTCTATTTATGCATCCATATTATTTTCTATTGATCAATTTCCATGGATTCAATTACCATCACTACCAGATGATCCCCAGATCTACTTAATCAGGCCTACTTCCCTCCTGATCTTTAGTCATGTCTCCAAATATCTACTGGACATTTTAAAAACATCAACATGTCCAAAACTGAACTCATTTATTTTTCCACCAAACCTCTCTTCTTCCTATTTTTCCTATGTCTGTCAAAGGCACTACTATCCTCAGGCCCGAAGACTCCAGATAATAACTTTAACTGCTGACTTTTTTACCAATACCCATTCATTTCTAATCCATTCGTAAAGTCTGTCAAGTTTCCTTTTTAACAGCTCTCATTTACACCTTCTTCTCCAACAATGTCATCACTATACAGAAAACCTTCATCTCCACATTCTAAGACTTTCTTCACAGACCAGAAGAACATGATCAATTTTTGCCCTTACTCAAACCACCAGAGGAACCCTGAAAGGTTACAGGTTTCTAATATAAAATATTCTTGATACCCTGGAATAATATAATACTCAAGAGCCCACAAGAAAGCAACTAATCCCAAGAAGACAAAAGCCAATTTCAGACATTTTGAAATCTGTAATAAAATCTGAAGCTACGAAGTAGGCTAGAAGAATAATTAAACAAAAAAGAATCCCCCCATTAAGAGCTATAACAATGACAAGGACTCTCAAGAAACTCTGAAAAGAATAACATCAAAACACCTGTAAGAAAAGCCTCAAAGAAAAACAAAACTCCTGACAAGTTCAGCCAGAATTCCCAGAAAAAGAAAAATCAAGAGTGTTTTTTCAAAAGAGTAAAAAAAATAAAACTGTAATAGCAACCAAATACAGAGTACTTGAATGAATGGGAAAAGAAATGGAGGATCTAACAGCCTGAAAGGAGAATTACATTGTTGCATTGGAGGGTAGAGAAGAAGAGAACTCCTTGAAAATTTAAAATGATGAAAAAAGAAGGTAATGATTCTACAAGACCACAAGAAATATTAAAACACAGTAAAAAGGCTAAATAAAATAGCAGAAAATATAAAGTATTGCCCAGGATTGTAAAATGATTTGGGAGAGAAAATTTATGTATCATTAGTCTACTTAAAAACTACTATAAAAATAGAACCAAATCTTAAAAGAAAACTGTCCAGAGTTCTTAGAATCAAAGAGTAAAGTAAAAATAGAACTCTGAAACTCTCTTGTCTTTCCCTAAAAGAAATCCCAAAATGTGTGTGTGTGTGTGTGTGTATATGTGTCTGTTGTGCATGCTCTCCTCCTCAATAAAACAATTACCCTCTTTCCCAAAATAATGTTGTCTCTAGCATAAAATATGTATTTCTTTACTGTGTAAAATTAAGTGCCAGTTTGGCTTCTTCAAGATATAACTATGGTGACTACCATGGAAAAATGTGTAACATGATCATGTATGTGTAATTTATGTCAGATTATTTGCTATTTTAAAGTGGTGGGGGGAGGTAGTAGGGAGGAAAAACTTTACAAAAATGAATTTTGAAAACCATTCCTACCTAAAATTGGAAAACAATATATGAAGTGGAAAAATACAATGTGCAAAAAATACTTTCCCTCATCTTTAAGACTAGGTGTCTCCCAGAGCCCTTGCTCTAGAATATATAGTAACTAATTTCTGTATTGTGAATCAACAAGTTATATTTAAAGATGTGACTTTTAAAAGACCGACAACAAAATACAAATGGGGAATACTAATTTGCGTGTTTTCAGTTTTAGCCTTTAAAATCCACACAGTGAATTTGCTTTGTTTAATTAACTCTTAGAAATTTTCCTTTAAACTGGTTGTTCCCTCCACTATTTCTCACTATTTTATGAAGAACATTATCTTTCATCATCTTTCTTTAAAATGAACTTAAGTTCCATACCAGTGTTTCCTTTGCCCACCACCTCTCCCTTGGCAAATAAGCATTTGCAGATCTTTACTGATTTGACCTCTTTGACAATAGCCAGATTTACAACCACTAAATTTCTAAGTGAAATTCTTGCCTTATAATTCTATTTTTTAATCATCTATAACTGTGAGGAAATTATTATTCTACTGCTACAAACATATTATTAATTTCTGATCCATTCACTTTTTCTTCTATTTATGTCAAGATCTCACTCCTGAACAAGTCATTCAATGAAGAGCATGACCAAATAATGTGATCAATCCGCGCTCCCTTAACTAAGTTGGACTGGGCCTCACTCACCTGGTAACTGTTTATAAATTGGACCCATCTTGCCTTAGATCCTTGGGAGCTTGTGTCTTTGATCTCTGCCTTAGAGTTTGAGGCAACCTAGCTCATGAAGGAGAAATAAAACCACAGAGACTCTGATGGGTGCCCAGACTGTTACAGGATATTCAAAACTCATGCTATTGGGGCAGCTAGGTGGGGCAGTGGATAGAGCACCAGCCCTGAAATCAGGAGAACCTGAATTCGTATCTGGCCTCAGACATTTAATAAGTATCTAGTTGTGTGACCTTGGGTAAGTCACTTAACCTCATTGCCTTGCAAAAACAAAAACAAAAACCAAAACCCGCATGCTATTGTTATTGTTGTTTAGAAGTTATTTTAGTTATATCCCACTCTTTGTAACCCCACTTGGGGTTTCGTGGCATTTTACAGATGAGATACAGTCCTGATGCTACTTAGGCTAAAAATTCTAATTTCCCACAGGATTTCTCCACCTCATTGTTAAATATTTAAATTAAATTATGGATCAATAATTTTTACCAATTAAATTATTTTCCAATTAAATATTTACCAATCAGGGTTGCCAATCACTTGTCAAGGGAGGTCCCAATAATGGGCTATCAGGAAGTCATTTGAACATTTAAGATGATACAAACCTTTTTCTTTGATTACCAAGAAAACCAATAACCATCAATTTATACATTATAGGTTAGCCTACTTAATAAATTGATTATTAATACTCAAAAACTTCATCTTAGAATTTTATTTGCAACAAATTCTTTAAGTATTTCAAGGTAAGGTAAAGCTAACCATTACCATAAAATCACTGTACTAAAGATTAAACAATTGAGAGGCAGGTTAGCTTTATCATAATGTCGAAAATTTGTCACCAAAAATACTACTATCGCCCCTCAGTGCCTCAGTGACATGGGAGGGACTATATCTAAATGGCCAAGGCCTCCCATTTTATCCAGACTATCACCATTAGTCCTGCTTCTTAATCACAAAGGGTAGACAGTTATGGAAGAGGCAGTGAGAATGATGTAATTCCCATAATTTTAATTAACATAAAGTACACATCATGCCAGCATTCAATTGATGTCATGGACTTCTTTGATTACAGAGGGCAACAATCACTTTAAGATAGTGGCAAGCTATGATTTCCATATGGATCAATATGATATGTGAAATCAGTTTGATAATAACAATATCATTTCTATAGATTCTTTCCACAGGCAGGCTCAAGCCCTGGAAAACAATGAAGTCATAGTAATTTGTTTAAATCCTGACAAGTCCTGCGTTCTTTTTCATGTGTTAAGTATAATCTGTACTGTGCCCAAGCAGAATAAAATGTTATCCCCAAGAATATACAACCACCTTAGCTATTCCCAAAGGATTTCTGCACACCTGTGTTGTCATATTTGGATGGTCACAGCTAATTTATTTGTTGTATTGTCCTTCATGATGGGCTTTTCCTAAGATCACTCTAGCCACCAAATAATTGGTTTATGATGCACCTTATCTTCTCCTTTTCCCAATTATGATCATGATCATTATCAGGTAAGGTGAAGCTTCAAGGAAGAAATAATCCTATAATTTGCAAACTGGCCACTACTTGGATTACTAGTATTCTTGCCTAAGTCAAACCTATGTTAAAGACTGGCTCATATAGTTTTGTGAGTTTTTTTCTTTTTCTTAGTCTTTGAATAAAGGAATCACCAAATGGAATAATAATTCTTAGATGATTCAGAAAAGAATTGGGGCCAGAAGAAGATATGAGTTGAAATCTGGTTTCAAGTAGATTTTTTCTCTGATAAACAAAAGCCTGTATTTTTAATACTAATACCTTATCAGTGCTTTTGTATACCTCAGAATGAAAGCACATTTTATTTTTGATGAACTGAAAATGAAGATCACTCAAAGATTAATCAGGAAGTGAACAATAACATGAGCAGATTTAATCCTAGACAAGGAATTATCAAAAAGTAAGTCAAAATATGTCAGGAAGAACATACAAGTAAAAATCATGGGTTAACTAAATGGTATGAATGAGATTTTGATGAAGTATATACAGTTCATTGTGATTGTCTATATTATCAGAATATACTGAGTACTGGGAAGATCACCTGTGACAAATAAGTGGGAGAACACAAACCAGAGTCACACAAGACAGATAAAGATCCATTCCACTGTGCAAATCAACTATAATATTAAGATTGTGGAGGGAGTTAAACTGAAGTCAGGACAGGAGGGAGAATGATGTCAGAATTTGACCTATAGTGAACATTCTCTAATCTTTACTGAGAATAAGGAAATTTGCCCTTTGTCTTTCATCACCTCTCCAGTTTTCTATGACAATGGCTTGACAGTCACATCTGCCTGGTCTTTCAGTAACCAAAAATGTGGTTCATTTTAGACTGGTGCTTCAAACTCATTTGATTGTTCAAGTACTCTCTTCCTACTTCCTACTAATCTAGGGAATAGATCCCCCTTAGTCATTTTCCCCACTATACTTTCTGTTCCAGAAATCATTCTGCTCAACAGAGAAACAGAAAGTAAATAAGAACTGAGTATCAGCAATAATTATTCCTCCATCCTATATGACCTTGGTCCTTTTCTTTCTTTGATTCTCCTCATATCCTCAATTGAGAATTTTTTGTTTGTTGGGTTTTTTGTTTTATTTGGTTGGGGTTTTTTGTTTTTAGTTTTTGTGAGTTAATTGACTTGCCCAAGGTCATACTAACAGGTAAGTATTAAATGTCTGAGGCTGGATTTGAACTCAGGTCATCCTGACTCAAGGGTTGGTGCTCTATCCTACCTTATAGTTGATTAGTTGTGGTATGCCACCTAGCTGTCCTTCATTTTAGGTTTTTGCAAGGCAAATGGGGTTAAGTGGCTTGCCCAAGGCCACACAGCTAGGTAATTATTAAGTGTCTGAGACCAGATTTGAACTCAGGTACTCCTGACTCCAGGGCAGGTGCTTTATCCACTGCGCCACCTAGCCGCCCCCAATGGAGTTTTAAAAAGAGTTTGTCTTTTCTTTTGCTGTCCCCATCAGACAGTTCATTCTAAGACATAAAGTTTCTGACACTACTGTGGAAAGAGCATGGATAACAGATGCAGAAGTCATAAACTATTAGCTAGCCATGATCAAATCTTTTTTTGTCACCAAATTACCACCTGTATTGCCTGTGGCCCCATAAGGAGTTCTTGGGACAACTTTTCCATTTCTTTCTTATTGGAACTTTCTTTTTGTCTTTAATTCTTCCCTTCCATCCCAGCTTGATTTTCCCTTAAAAAATTTAAGACATGAAAGCTTTGCTCTGAATCCTTTCAAATCTTCGCTTCCAAAATCTAGGGAACAAGTCAAACCACAAATTTTCTTCTTTTCTCTAACCACAAATTCTAACACTGAAGTAGTCTCTTCCCCATAAGGTTTCCATCATTTCCCCCCCACCAATTATTCCTAGAAAAAAATAAAATTCAGAATATTTTCCTTCATTATTTTAACAATAAAGGATGAAATCATTAAGACAGGAAAAATTTTAAAACACTTATCATGGAAAATACCATCCATTTCCAGAGATGGAACTGTGGGGTTTAAATCATGATCCAAAATTTATTTTTTTCACTTTTTTAAAAGTTGTCTTATGTATATCACTTTTTTCTCTCTAATGCTTTCTTTTGTTGAATATGATTCTTCTCTCACAACATAATCAATATGGATCTATTGTTTACATAGTTATAAATGTAAAGCCTATATCTATAGATGAACTTTCTTGGGGGGGGGGGGGGTGGATGGAATGTAAAACTCAAAATCTTGGAAAAAGAAATTGGTAGAAAATTACCACTGCATGTAGTTGGAAAAACAAATGGAAAAAAAAAAAAAATATATATATATATATATATATTTTTTTTTTTTAAAGGGGGGAGTCAAGAAAACATTAGCTCCTTTGATTATGGTAAAGAGAGGGCCCAGGCAATCTCTGAATTAAAGAAATTTCCTAGTACTGCTTTATTATGCTACTGCATTATATTTGTGATTTTTTTCATAAATTGATGTTTTCTCTTTTTATTCCAGTATCTAAAGAAGTCTAGAATAACAGTATCACTTCTCTTTCTCTCTACTACACTTTCCCCTCCCTTTCAGGTTTCTGAATTTTTTAACATGACTAAAACTTAATATGTAATATTGTTCTTTCTCTCAACTTTTATCCATTCTCCTGCATAATGAGGACAGAAAGTCAAGAATCAATCAGTAAACATTTATTAAGTGCCTACTATGTGCAAGACATTTTGCTAAGAATTGAAAATACAAAAAAAGGAAAAAGGAAGTCCCTGCCCTCTAGATGCTCACAAGCTAATGGAGAAGAAAACAAGCAAACAAATTAAAGACAGGATAATGACAGGAAATAGGAAGAAGTCAATAAAGGGAAAGTGCCAACATTTTTTAATAAAAGTTTAATATTGGTATTATCAAGAGAAGAGTCACTTTCATAAAGAGGAAGGTGATAACATTAAGAGGGAATGGAACATGTTTCCTGGACAAGATGTGATTTTAGTTGAGAAAAGTCAGCCATAGTCTTTTCAGAATGGTATCACACTATGTCTCAGAATGAACCTCGTCTGGTAGGGAATGCAAAAGACAGCAGCACAAAGTCTCCATTATAAAGGCCAAGATGAAGAAGGAAAGTGTTCCAGGGAGAGAGGAAAATCAGAAAAAAAATGCCCAGGACTGAGGGATGGACAGGCTTCTTAATGGAATAGTCAGGGTCACTGGATTTGGGACGATGCAAAGGGGAGCAAGGTCTGAAACAGGAAGGGCAGGAGGAAGGTAGATACCTTCCCTCTGCTCTTACCCTTCCAGTGCTGAGTTCTTACCTTAGGATTTTTATGTTTGTCTTCTTGCCTTAGGATCTGAAGCACACATACTTCGTAAATTTTTAGGTCACTGAGGCCAGGGAAATTTTAGTATTAATAGCTCATTACTTAGATTTTGTCTCTTAGGAGCTTACAGAAGAGTCTCCTGCTATTTGAGTTGTAGGAATTAATGATCTCCATTGTAAAGACTAAAGCTATTTCCTAGGGGAAAAAAATCAACAAATTCAACAAAGATTTGTCTTAAAGAAACTTAGAACCAAAATTATTCTAATATTCATAAGATCATCACACCTGCTCAAAGAATTCCTAGCGTGGCAAAAATTACAACAAGCTCATGATTTTCCTACGTCGGTACATGTACCTCAAATCATGGCAATAACAGTTCTCGAAAAAAATGGTAAAATGAACTACTGAATGACCTTTCTGGAAACTATCACCTGCTGCCGAATGCTTCTTTTGCCAATAGGTGGGTGTATGTGTATGTATCTATCTTGGATTATTATAACAAAAACAATAAACTAGGAATGACAGCATAAAAGTCTATTTTACTCAGAGCATAATTATGTAGAGAGATCCGCTGAAAAAAGATTTAACATGGCCCTGAGCTATTCAATAGCATGCTGTCTTGCATTTAGTAAGTAATGAATAATAAAACAATACAAATTAATTCATATTCACAAACCATTTATTAAGCTCTCACTGTGTACCAGGAATTGTGCTAACTACTATGGCTACCAAAGCCAAGAAAGGTCTTTTCCTTAAGAAGCTTCTATTTTCCTGGGGGGGGCCGCGGGGTGGAGAGAAGAGAACAAGCTAAGTTCTTGCTTACACAGATGACTTAGTAGAAAATAAAAATTGATAGGAGTTCTTTACACAGTTGTGAAAAAATAGAAAACTAAGGGGTGTCCACTTCTTAGGAAATACAAAGGAGTGTCCACTTATCAGGGCATGGTGAAACAAGTAACATTATATAAATGTGTAAAGACAGGGAAGTAGTGCAGTGGATAGAGCAAGAGACTTGAAGACAGAAAGTCCTCTTCGCATCAGTTTCTTCATGTGTAAAATGAAAATGATAATAGCTGTCTTCCAGGGTGGTTGAGAGGATAACAATGAAGTGATATTTATAAAGTGCTCTGTAAACTTTAAATTGCTCTAGAAGATCTAGCTATTTAGCCTTCAGTTATTGCATTAGTTAAATAGTTTCGGAGAAAATTGGGAATATGCATATAAATTCATTCAGAGTGAAGTAAACAGCACCAAAAAAAAATTTTCAGTATAAAAACATTACAAAAATAAACAACTTTGAAAAGCTTAAGAATGTTCATCAATGCAGGGAAATCACAACTTCAAAGGACAGATAATGAGAGATACTACCTGAGTTAGAATTTAAAAAGGTGATGAAGACTAGAAAGGTAGAATAATACTGACATGAGGTACATGGATAACGAGGCAAGAGTGTGGTAGGTTTGGATTTATTATTGGGGGGAAAGTAGAAAGGAGAGAGAATAAATACTTGTTTCTAAAAAAAAATCTCATTTTTTTAAAGTTAAAAAATATGAGTTAAGGAATGACAACTAGTACTATAAAATTTGCAAAGGATTTGAAATATGGGATTGGATTGTCTTCATCTCTGCCACTGAATAAACAGCTGTTTTAACTGCAGGTCTTACTCTTGAAATATAAAGTTATTCCTCTTAGAAGAATAGCTTATGAATAAAAAAAGCCCCATTAATTTGAAGTAAAGAGGACATTAAATTTTAATTAGTGCAAAGTATCAATCATTTAATATATGCTCATACACACACACATATACACACACACACAAATATATTCTCTTGAGCACATATGGTAAACATTAATTTATTACTGTTTAGAAGGTTAGTTGTTTCTGGACCTTCATTAATGAACAATAAGAATCATTTGACATTAGCACATCATTTGTATATAGATTATGTATTAGGGTACCCAAAAGTCTGTTCCCTTAAATAAGAAACACATCCCCTCTGATCTTTGCATTACCAATTTGTTAAGAAAACCTTTCTTGATAGATAATCAGCCTACCCTACCACAAAATCCAAATTAGTGACATTCAAATGGATGACATTTTACTATTCTGACAAATGTTCAATAAGCAAATGCAACTGTTTTTAGCTGGTGCAAAAAACAACCCTTAAAAAAAAATCTTGATAGTTTTTTATCCTTCCACCCTGGCCTCACTGTCTTGGAGTTTGTCTAGAAATCTATATGCCTTTTCCCTCATCCTTCTCCAAGTGATCATGGCCATGTTTGCTTTGCCAAAGTTTGAGTCTTCCACTAGAAAGAAGGAAAACTCTTGTGAGGCAGGAGTGTTGAGAGTCAAGGTCAAGACTGGCTCCAGGGTAAGCTACCTTCAAATAAACTAAGTAGCCACCTTATTAAATTAAATGGACTAGCAATAAGATTCAAGCATCCAAGTCATATCTGTGTTGAAATTAAACTATTGGGGTGGCTAGGTGGCGCAGTGGATAAAGCACCGGCCCTGGAGTCAGGAGTACCTGGGTTCAAATCGGTCTCAGACACTTAATAATTACCTAGCTGTGTGGCCTTGGGCAAGCCACTTAACCCCATTTGCCTTACAAACAAACAAAAAAAAACAAACAAAAAATTAAACTATTATTAGATGGTGCAAAAAATGACTAACACCAATCAACAGTGAGAAGAAAAGCAATGATAATATGTGGATTTCACATTTTTGTAAACCATTTGCTCATTGTAATGAATTTTTTTTTGAATAGATCACTGCAATGACCCAATTTTCTTGATGTAAGCAAGTTCAGCCTTTTTTGGGGGGGTGGGATAGAAATATATATATATATATATATACACACACACATATATATATACATACACACACAAACATATGTATTTGTGTATGTTTGTATATATAAAAATATAAAACATGCACAGACATATAAACACACAAACATATATGTATTTATGTGTATATGTTTGTATATATAAAAAATATAAAATAACTACTACTAAGAGGTGAGAGCTCCTTTGAACTTCAATAATAATTAATTTTTCTAACTTTGAAGATACACATCAAAATAATCCAGAAAGAAAAGTTCAGTTTAAGTCATTCCTGAATCTTATTCGTAGTTTCTCAGGTCTCTTTCTACTCCATCTATATATACTTTGCACTCTCTATGCTCCCTCCCCCACTAGAAACTCCAATTGCTTTTGGCCAGACCCACAGAGAGCACTTGATAAATGCTTTTTCAATTTTTCAATTGATTAAGTGGCCTTCATTTTGAAGAGGAGGTAACTGAGGCTCAGAGGAAGTGGGTACCATGGGCAGCAAGGACAGGAGGGGAGGCTGAAGTGCCATTCTTAGCTGATGCAGCACAGTACCACCTGGTGGTGGAGACCTGAAGGAGCTAAGGCCTGTAAAATGTGGGGCTCAATCCCCAAGCATGTAGTATGCACCTGCTGAAAGGTCCTAAATGCTAAATGCTAGGGACACTAAGGCATAAACGTGCAGCTGTGCCTGCCTCTCTCCCTCTCTCTCCTATGTCATATGTTGTGGAGATACATGGACAGACACAGACTACAACAAAAGAGCCAGAAGTGGCCTCATTATAGACCATGGAAGGGTTCGCTCTTCCAAAATAAGTCTTGACCCCAAGTCTTAGTCAGCAGCTGGAGCTCCTGGGGTCCTTTCATTTTCACCGTTCCCATACAGAGGTGTCCACATTCTATTGTAAGAGGCTTATTATCAAACTGACCCTTTTAAAACAGAGACTGATATTACATAAACCCTTTTCCTGATTTTCTGTCTTGGGAATACAGACATACAATCTATACACACAAAATATACAGAAAATAAGCTACAAAATTTGCACAAATCTATGTGGATGGGTTGGGGGCTGGGGGAAGGGGCGAGAAATGAAGAAGGGGACAATGAGAGAAACTTCAGTTGTAGCAAAGCAGACAGGAAGTCAGGAAGAATGGGAACCTTTATGGCTAAAAGACCCTGGGCAAGTCCCTGAGCCTCTCTCTATCTAGCCTGATCAAAGCTAGAGTGTTCTATTGATCAAATGATTAACAAATAGGTACAGAACCCATAATATATTTTAAGGGAAATGGAACTAGCAATTAAAGTGGGAATTAAAATAAGATTACTGTGGAAGGTAGTGGAAGTAAGAAGGAAACATATGAAATGGAGAGGAGACTCAGTTAAGCACCTGGATGACCCAAGCTTTGTGTCAATCACTTCACAAGGATCCTGGAAGACAGGTACTATAATTGATCTCCCTCTACAGTTAAGGAAACTGAGGCAGACAGAAGTGAAATGGCTCACCCAGAGTCACACAGCCTCTAAGTATTTGATGCCTAAGTTAAACTCAGTTTCCTGCTTCCAGACTAGGGGTTCCATGAACTGAGCCTGGTAGTCTTTTAATGAAGTTCTGAAGAAATTAGAGGTTCAAATAGAAGTGGAGAGAAAAGTACCCCAGAGAAGGGGGGGGAAGACTGCAGTCACAGAGACAGAAGAGTCATTTACAAGGAACAGCAGTGGGTCAGTTAGGGTAAATCCAAAAACTTGACTGTACCATAAGTCTGGAAAGGAAGGTTTAAGCCAGTGGTGAACCTTTAAAAACTAAAGAGAATATCTGCATCTGTTCTTAAAGGCAAGTGGGCCCCAGGAGCAGAATACCACCAGACCTGTTCTTGACTGAATTATTATCAATTTGATATCTAAGTGAAGAATGAAGAAAATAAGGAAAAGGAGAAAAGCTAGAAGATTGCATGGCTCTCATGGAGGCTGAATCTAATACACAGGATTGTGAGAGAGTTATAGAAAGTATAAGGCTGGGATGGTGAGGACCTCAACAAAAAAAGTGAAAGCTGGAAGAGTGGGGGATTTGGAAATGTGATTTACAATTAAATCCTTAATTTTTTTAAATTTTTTAAATTTTCTTTTTCCAACAGTATAAACATGTTAAACAGTACAACACAAATATGAATTTTTGATAATAATAATATTAAGGATGTTTAAATTATTTGGCCATCTCAGCTCCTTTCTCCCAAAAGAGAAAACAGGTTAAGTCAATAATAAAATTAAATTATTTATCCAAGGATATTCATGATTGCTAAAGAGCTGGATAAATTTGATCTGTAGTGCAACATGACAAACTACATTTTTAAAAGGAGATAATATTTGCTAATATTTTCACATATTAAAAAATTCAATTACAAAATAACCACAAATTTCTATTAATGAAAAATACTTCTTTATAAATATTTAATTTGGCATGGGATTATAGGAATTTTATATTTTCTGTCTTTTTTCCTAAAATCCTTAAGAAGCACGTAAGTTCTGTTGGAGAAACACAAGACTAATTTATATTTGTCAGAATTAAGAAATCACAGCAGTATCAATAAAATTCATGTCTATAGTCCCAAATTTATTTTTTTGAGGGAGAGGGCAATTCTTCCAAAGCTTTACTAAATATAATACAATCAAAAGATTACCTACTGTCAGCTAAATCAGAAGGCCATAAACTTTGGATCAAGGGGGCACCAATCAATAGCAGAAGAGGTAATAGAAATTCAAAGGACACAATACGCCTTTTTTTTCCTCCAAGGGAAAAAAAAAGAAAACTGGAAAAGTTATTTTTCTGTTTCTTTGTGACTTTACTGAAATAAAACTACGTGTGATAAGTTTACAAATATTCAGTAGAGTTACCAAGATTATTGGGCCTATTACCAAAAGTTCCTATAAATCACTCAAATAGATCTCACAATCTTTCAGTTACCTAAGGGCACCACAAAGGAAGGAAGCAGGGACAGAAATGTAGAAAGCCTTGCAAAAAAGAGATTTTTCCTTACCTACCACACATTTCAACTGCTATTATCTAATCCCCAGGCTTGATCAAATGCTCTGGTTCTACCCTCTATTGCTCTTTCTACAGAACAAAATTTTTGAAAAACACTGATTCAATTTCAACTTTTTTTTCTACTTTTAAAACCAAGCCTCTACACTATCATCTGAATTTTTTTCTCCTGTTCATAATGAAGTTTAATGAACTTGAAAAATTTACCTGCAGCCCCTGAGTCCTTTATTTTTACTTTTAATTAAGTGTTCAAGAAGAAGGAAAAAAAATTATTTCTGAAAATTCCTGTGTTTCACCCTGTAGCTCCATGCCACTTAAAATTAAGTTCCATAAGACATTCTCCTTTTCGAGGAAATTTTGGCTTATGGCTGTTTTTAACAAAATCTTTTAATATGATATAAATATATCAAATGTATCTTTAAAAAATTGTTCTAAAGAATAGTAATTCAGTGAAGTGATTTTATCAGGAGTTTCTATGAAGATCTTATGTCCAGGAGCAGTAGAACAGTTATCAATCTCCTGTTTCTGCAGGGAAGACAATTCTCAACAATGCTTCAAGTAATTCACTCTAGTGGTGCTTTGAAACAAAAGGATGGTTCTGGTAGATGTTCTGTAAATTCCAGATATCATCGCTACTCTCATAATCAAGAGAGGTAACAGCTCATTTAAAGAAAAAAATCTGTTTGCATTTGAACATACAACATTGAACATTTTCTAGTTCATAGGGTTAGGGCACTGTGGCCATGGAGGGACCAAGCAGCTTTTTACTAGAAATGCTAACGTGAACATCTAAACCCCTGATTCCCAATGCTCTCAGCAAAGCAATGTCCTATGACTTGTGTTTGCTGCACTTCTACTACCACACAAATACACATACCTGGATAAGTCAAGGCATGGTAGTGAGGAGGAGGGACTGGAAAGTAGAACAGAAGAGTAGCAGGACAATTGAGAAGGAGCCACCCCCAAAGACCTGTTTTCACATGGGACATGGACATCTTTGGAACTAATGGCTCTCAAAGAAATTTTTCCATTTCATCTTTCTCCTTGTTTGAATAAAACCTTTTTCTCTAATGTTGTTAAATATATAATTATAAATGCAGTCCAAGAATATGGGGGTATGATGTGTTCACTGGGTAAAGGATCCAAGTCAAAAGGATGGTAAAAGTCACCCAAGTTTAACTGGGGCCCTGAGAATTTATGACAAAAAAGTTTACACAAGCAATTTAGAAAGGGAATTTGTGGAGAATTTCAGTATATCCCATACTAAAACTAATGATCACATTTGAGAATCTCAACATCATAACTAATCTAAATGCTCCTACGCTGATGCCAAAATACAAAATCCAATAGGGCTTCTCTTACCTTTCTAATAGGTTGTGGATTGCTTTGAAGAGCAGGGTCCTACATTCATAGGAAAGGCCATTCTCCCATAGTCCTTCCTCCACTACTATAAAACAAAACAAAACACAGACCGACTATTAAGCAGGACATCCAGATAAACAGAAAGAGGAAAATTTGAAAGAAATTCTTCTTTAATATGGTAATAATGGTCTTTTCCACATTCCTCATTATGATCTAAATTATATTACACAAAATATACATACATTTCACTTTAAAATTTGATAGTATTTTTAATACCAAAACAAAAATCTATTTCTATAGCCCTAAATGAGAATAGTTAATGCCATTAAATCATTTTAGCTGTGCCCTAAAAATTATATTTAAATAGTTATCTTCTGAAATTCTCAAATCATCTTTCTGATCCCTATGAATAAAATATGGCAGAAAAGAGAAGAATGACTTCACAAAAGTGAGAATAAATATTTGGGATAAGAAATTAGAAAGAGAAGAAATATGTTTTAAATTTGATTTTTTTTAATTGTCACACTGAATAAAAATTAGTAAACTGGTGACATTGCTGCATTAAGAGTCATTGATTTTTATTGCCATAAGGTACTAATAAGATCATCTGATTCCCCTCTTCCACATTTTGCCAAGATGTTGATTCCTAGGGGAGGGAAGGCAACTAATTCAAAGTAAGAAGATGCATTGGTAGAAGAGACAAGACCAGAAGGCAGTTTTAAGCCAGGGCAATTTCAACTATAACATACTCTGTGGATAAAGTGGCGGCCTAGGAGTTATAGAAGAACTGAGTTCTCTAATCTCACCTCTGAAACTCCCACATAAAAGTCTCTTCACCTAAGTATGAATTTTCTCTTAAATGATGACAACAACAAAAATTAAATCACATAGGGTTAAGAGAATGAAAGAAAATAAAACAGGATAATACCCTTTGTAAATCACAAAATGTTATGTAAAGTCAGTCCTTTTGAGTTCCATCAAAAAAAAGAAAATACATTAAATTCCTATAAAACAATGCAACATAATCAGGAGAGTGATTAAGGGACTGAGGGTAAGAACATGCCCTATTCACAATCTCCATAACTTGGCCTGGAGAAATTCACAGAATTACATTTTATAGAACTGTCTAATACTTCCATAAATACCAGTCTCATACTAGTAATTATCACGTTTTATCTTTATTAATATCTGTTAAACAAAATTACACAAATACAAGGTTACCTTTGAGATTTTATATTGAACTACAAGTATGAGAGGTAATAAAGGAATCTAGCAAGTCACGGTGTCTAATGCATTCCTAAAAATCTTCATTCTTTTACAAAGGTATAACAAGTACAAAAAGCCCCAGAGCAAGAAGTCTTTTTTACAAATTATATTACTTCAATTCATGATAGCAAGGATAAAATCTACATTTACAGAATAAACTCAATTTCCTCTCACCTTTTCTTATCTCAGAAAAAAAAATCACTCAGAAGACAACATAGTATTGTAACAGAATAAAAATGCATCTTAAAATGATGAGGAATGTGTTAAATTGTTTTCATTATGCTGTTGTAGACTCAAATATATATCAGAATCTTTTCTAATAAAATTAGTTGAAGAAATTATAAATGCTTGAAGGATTATATAGTCATATATACACATACAGTCATGGGCTTTTCTCCTACCAGAGTGAAGACCTAATCTTCAATAAATCAAAGAGCTGAAATCCGCAAGAATCAACTAGTTCATTGGCAAAACTCTAGTTTCTGTCTTCCCTGAGTTAAAAGCTCCTTCTCCAAAAGCCCTTCATGGTCCCTCCTTCTACTAGCATCTCCCTCCCAGGTTTCTCCTACAATGTTGTTTTCATACCCATGGGGGTACACAAGAGGATTTCTGGAGGAGGAAGCACCTGGGAGACTGTGAGGGCAGGTCAGAGTCCATGGGGAAGAGAAGAGACATAGGGGGACTACTTGTGAAAAGGCATAGGGATACGAGGCATCCTAGCAGGGCAGTCTGGGTGCTTCTGGGGGAAAGCGGCCAAAACAGCAGGTAGACTACATGTTCTAGAACTTGAAGTGTCAGGTGGAGGAGTTTAAAAGGAAGAAGGTGAGAAAGATTTTTGAGAAGGGAGAATACATGGACAGCTCTGGGACACTAGAATCTGAGTAGCTAGATTCTGGGCATGTTCTTTAAAGGCAACCTGAGCTTACTTATAAAAGGACGCATCCAAACCTTTAAGGTTCCTTCATCTGAAGGATACGAGGTGCCATCTTTGTTAGCGGAATATCAGTTTGGCAATTATCAAGAAGATGAATTACTTCAAAATTTCGGGATAAGGCCTAATAGTGGTGGTGGGATACATGAGGTTGATACTAAATATTTGATGACTGACACAAAAAAGGGGGATGTGGCAGCACCCCACAGGGAGGAAGAGGGGTAAAACTGTGGAAAAAGGATTCATAAAAGATAATTTCTTATATAATCTTCAGGGCAACCTCGATGAGAGCCTTTTCCACTAGTGGTGAGAATAAATGTCAGATTCAGGGCCTGAGGAGTAGACAGAAGGCAACAGTATAGTTACTTTCAAGGCGTTTGGCTACGAAAGTGAAAATAGATACAGAATGGCATAAGGGACTGGAAGAGTCAGAGGAAGTGCCGTTACTGTTGGTGTTGTTGTTCTTGTTTTAATTGATGGACGGTGAAGAAATGGGCATATTTTGTAGGTAGTAGGAAAAAGGCAGTGAATAAGGTGAGACTGAACGGTAAAGGGGACATATTCTCAGAGGGGGTGGGAAGATTAGCCCTGCCAAGGAAACTCCACCTCTTTGATAAAGGTAGAAGCAAGTGATGAAAAGGAATTATGAGACTTGAAGTAAGAGGAAAGGAAACATGCTAGAGATGGCCTTTATTTTTCTCTAAAAGTAAAAGGAGCTGGGGAAAAAATTGTATGGGAAGGGTGAGAAGGATGGCTTATAATATCTGCTGTGGAAAGGATGATAAGAGAATAAACTATAGATGGAAAACAAATTTGTGTGCAGGCCCCAATTGAGTTTAGATAACAAATTTATAAAGAACTTCAATGAGGCAGAACTTTCACACTGTGAAACACTCTAAATACTATTTGAATACATGTCCATAAGTTTCTCTAACAGTCCCAGGGTCAGGCTAATTCATTTTTTTTTTGTTTTTAGTTTTTAATTGAGATCTTTTTAATTAAGACCTGGAATCAAAGTAATACCACAACACAATTTTCCTCACCCAAAAAAAATATATAAATTACACACACACACACACACAGACACACACACACGCACGCACTTTTTGGTGGAGAAAGGAATACGAATGAGGGAAGTTATATGTTCATCCATAAAAACAACAAAATCACATAACAGATTTACTTGAATAAAATAATACTGAGTAAATTTAAATTGGGGTGAGCGGGGGGGGGGGGAGAATATGGCTTATTTCTTAGAGTCAAAAAGATCTAAGTTCAATTCCTTTTTCTGACACCTTGACACTAGGCAAGTTAACTTAAATTCTCCCCACCCCCAGTAAAGTTTCTAAGAAGGTGAAGTTTCCAGATCAGGATTTTTCCCTACATATGTTTGGACCCAAAATAAATAAACAGTGAAAGAAATCAAACAACATGATAGTTTATTCTTCAGGAAATAACTGCACTTTAAAAGGTTAAATAGTATCTTCACAAATAAATCTTATTCATCTTGTGCAAGTAATTTACATCTTATAGCTAAAGGGATAAGAACAATTTTAGGTTTCAGGCAAATAAATTTGACAAAAGGGAAACATAGCATTATACTGCATTAGCTTCTTCAATAATTGTCATAATTATTAATCAATGTTATAATTTAGTATTGTAAAATAATTATAATAAATCTCAGTAGCAATATAATTTCTATTAAATTAACATACACCAAATAACACAATTTCATCAGCACATGAAATACCCTTTGCAAAACACAAAGTAAGGGAAACATTCTGAGGATTAAAGCTTTATCTTGCCACTGTTCTTGCTTTGGTATTTGATGTGAAGGAGAAAAATAAAAACTAGCAGCAAATTTTTGTTGAATGAAAATCACTTTAAAGTACTACTCAATGCCACAATTTGAAGAGGAAATAAAATTATGAAGCCATTTAAGTTAATATGGACTAAGTATCAGGCCCAAAGGTAGAAGAATTACAGAAAAATTATTCAACCAAATCATAAAATACTGTTTATTTAATGAAGTTTATACCTCTAATGAAATTATCAATCATTAATAACTTAAATAAATGAATATATATGTATGTAAATTCTGAATCAAAAAGACACAGAGCTGTACTATGAAAAGACAAATATAAAAATCCAAGTCTTTGTTTTGAAGAGTTTACTTTAGGGGTATATATCTGCTGCATATTTCTCCTTGTACATATCTATGTTTTATATGTGCATGTGTATACAGATAAGTAGATAAGAGTCTATGATCTCATTAACTCTAATAGATTCAGATATGTCCATAACTATTAATATATAAATATATATGCATAATATGTATTCATATATAAATATAAATATTTTTATATTTATTTGGGGTTTATATTAATATGTAGATCTATAGATAAATATATACTGGAATACATATAAACACAACACAGACATACAGATGAGATGTCCATTAACTATGGGTTGTGGCTGAAGAGCGAAGACATGGATAGATAGACATATTGCTGAGATCTGAGATCAGCATAGGAGACCACACAGAGGGCTCAGGAGGACAGAACCAAGAATGCTCATTCCTTCCAGAAACCGTTTCCCCAGTTGTTCAATCCTAGATGTCCTCCCTAAATTAAGAAAACACTTTGTGTTTCTCTATACATAAATTGTCTCCTACTGGAAAGGTGCTTAAAGGTGCTTCCTCAAGCCAGAAGATAATTCCTGCACACAGTAGAAGCTTAATACACCATTTCATTTGTGAAGACTACACCGACTTCAGATTAAGACCCTCAATTCTAGAGTATAGGGTACTTGAAAATAAGGCAGCAGCAGCATCGAATTAAAAAACTGAAGATTAAACCATAAAACATGAAATAATCATTCAGTGGAGTTTGTTTAATAGGCACCATCCCTTTTGTTAGGAATACAGGGTGTTGGTCCTCACAGCATATGGAGGGGAGCCCTTAGGGAATCCATTACAAATGGGGAATGGCTCAGTCAATCACAAGACTGGAAGAGTTTTCCTAATCCCATTCCAGGGATAGCAAACCCCAAACTGGTTCTCAACCTATGATCTTGACCTAATGAGTTTGCACAATTAGGTAATTGAATATTAACCCACACACCCCCTGTGATGATTGGGGTTCATTAGCATATCATGCATTGTATGACTGGGGGGGATCACATTAGGGGCATGTCAAGGAATGGGTGGACCCCTTAGATTGTAACTCAAACTCTGAGAGCCTATGAACATCCAAGAGGGAGAGGAAAGAGTTTCTGAAGACCATAAATTACCTGAGGTTCCAAGACCAATTCCTGCCTCACACCTAGGTGAGGTACCTGTACCTTGTAAGGTGTATCTAGCAAGGTTCATGAATAAAATGTGCAATTTTCACTCACTCTAGCAGGTTTTTCCTTTTACAACACTTTTTAACTGCTGGATTCCAGTTTGATTCAGCAAACTCTAAGAAAAAATTCAAAATGTTCTGAAATGCTATACCACAGACTGGGGAATTGGGAAAAAAAAGGCACAGAGCATACCTATAAGGAACTGAAAAGATTTTAAAGATATGTATTAAAAATATCACCCAAAATTGGAAAATGTTTGAAGGTACCTTTCAGTTTGAAATTCCCATCATACAAAACATAACTGCAAAAAAGAAGTCAAAGCAGTCTGAAAAATTTAAGATTGGAGCCATCATTTTCAGATTTAACTGGTTCAAATGTTGGGGTTTTTGTTTTGTTTTCTGGTTGTGGGAAGAATATAAAATAATAGGATTCATAGTTGCTGGGGGATTATTTTTAAAATGGTAAATTTGTTCTTGACAATTAAACTTGCTCCATCTCAGAAAACATTTACATTGCAATCACTGAAAAGGGCCTCAAAAGCCTGTGATCTCACCAAATCACTATTTATCTCTTAAATCAAGTAAAATGGAGTACTCACTTGGGTAAGATTAGAGAAGACTGGGAAGTTAAACAGAGCAAAAGATAGAAAGACAAACTTCTCTTCATGTACATGTTCTGTGGTTATAGTGAGCTTTCACTAAACATTTACAACTCATTTAACTTAAAGAAGAGCAAAAGCAAACTGAAAGTGAATTAGGTCATTATCTGTACAATTAATTCCATGGCAACCCTGAGAAGGCACGAGATTCAGTTCTTTAAATTCCTCCATCACAGATCCTACCACAAACCTCAGAACAAATAGATTGCTATCTCTTCTATTCTTGTGGATAACTGCCTCCCAGCAAGTGGGGGGGGGGGGGGGGGGGGAGGAGAGAACAAAACAAATGGCTGTCAAATTCAAGTCCCCTTAAGTGACAGTACACAAGTCTACATTTATTTCTTTTTCAGTGATTAATAATAACTGGTCATCATTTTACAAGTAGGTAGGATCTTTATCCACTTTTTCCAACCTGAAACCTGTCAGATCACTCACTGAATTTGTGCATTTCTGAACAAAGAATTTCCAAGTCTATCAAAACCATTTTTCTCTTTCACAGTTCAACTCGATGCTCTTAAATTCTTTCATGACCATTCAAATTTACTTCATTTTTATATCTTCCAAATTATTGCCATTTTCATTTCTAATCTATGGGAAGTCAAGTCTAGTCAAGTCATTAAGCATTTATTAAGTGCTGTAGAGGGAGGGGAGCAATCCGTTAATATTAACCTTTATTAAGCATCTGCAATCAAATTGAGGGAACACAAAGGACAATCCCTGTTGTCAAGGAGCTCAATACACACAAGTAATTAGTAACCTAAGAGGGAAAGCACTAAAAATTAGGAGGATCTGGAAAGCCTTCTAAAAGATGGTATGATTTAAGCTGAGACTTGAAGGTAACTAGGAAGGCAAAAATGAGGAGGGAAAAAGTTTCAAGCATGGGGGGCAGTCAATGAAAATGCTTAGGAAATAGCATGTTGTACCCAAGGAACAGCAAGGAGACTAGTGTCACTGAATCATAGAATAAACAGGGAAAGGTATAAGAAAACTGGTAAGTAGAAAGGAGACATGTTATGAGCCAAGCAAAGGATCTTATATGATACTGGAAGTAAGAGGAAAACATTTGTTGTAGTTATTGTCTGTGAAGAGCACCAAGACATCAGGGAAGTGGTGCCATAACATGCAACTAATTTGGATTTAAGTAGGAAAGAAAGGGTCAAAAGAGGAGCGGCAGAGAGAAGAGTTGGGATACCACAGTAACTTTCTCCTCCAGAGCTATCTGGATCTGGTAGAAAACATTTACAGGCAGGGGAAAGGAAGGACTTTTTAATAATATTTCTACTGAAGTTTTAGGACTCAAGAACGGGCCAAAGAGAAAATACCTGGAGGCATGAGACAATGTGCTTATGAGAATGAGCAATGAGTGACTGGTGAGAAGAGATCTTGGAAATAATGTAGACTCAAATGGACAAACAACCTTGAAGGTGCCATAGTTGACCTACAGCAAATGTCACCTTAACAAAAAAATGGCAATAGCCAAAAAACATACTAATATACTTTTTATGTAAAAAAAAGGGGTTTTTTTGCTTTGGTTCAAGTGTCTGGATATCAATTTAGAAATGAAAAACAAAATGTGACTACATTCTTCATAACATTACAGCAATGCCACTTACAGACTACAAAGGAAGTCAAAGACAAAAGGACATAGCAATATTATGGGGAAAAAAGAATTTGAAACAAACGTGGCTACCCATGAAGTAGAAGAATGACTGAAAAAAAACTAGAGTGTTTGAATCTAAGTGATTACCACACAATTAGAAAAAGAAGAAGGAATAAAGAATCTGGAGAATCCAGAGGAACGTAAAGATTTATAACAACTGATCAAAAATGAAACCATCAGAATCAAAAGAATATGTACAGTATAAATGGAAAGATCAGTAAAAGGAGGTTGATTCCAAATAACTGGGAAACAAAACTAGCAACTGAGAAATAATCAAATACCACTCCACCTCCCCATGGCAAACAAACTGAGAACAGCTACGAATGAATTGTGTGGATACAGTCAGATGCAATTACTGTATCAGATGCTTTTACTTAATTGGTACTCTATATCACAGGGAAGGATTCAGTGGAAGGGGAGGCTGGGGGTGGGGGTGGGGTGGGGGTTCAAGAAGAAACTGTGCTGGGTCTAATCTAGACAGAAGAAGGGAGCTGTTGTGGCAACAGATGCTGTGATCAAAGGGAGATTCATAAGCCATGAGTGATTCTTCCTCTTAACTTTCAGTGCAGTCATGCAAAAGATCTTTTTCATGACCCAGCCAACGAATGTGAGTGTGTCAAAGTAGAAGGTTGTTCCCAAACACTACTAGGGGTGGAAAGAAATTCTAATCCCAGGAGTGTGAAGGTGGGTGTTTAAATATTTTTTTCTTATTTTGCTAATTGGGAAAGTCCTGACTGATTGCTTTACATTTAAAACCCAGGCAAATCAAGTTTAGAGGGGCTGAGATTTCTAGTCTGCACTGTTATGGAGAGCCTAAGCCAAAGAGGATGCTTTTCAATTTGCAAATGGAAAAATATGTTAATCTGGTGGACTACATATGTAATACAAAAATGTTACAAGATTAAATTTTCTCTTTGGAGGGGTTGAGTGGGGGTGGAGATATGGGGATGAGTATGGGAATAAAATATTAATATCCTATCTAAAGATAGTGTAAGAATCTGTTAAAAATCAACAAGAAAAAATAAAAGTCATGAGTCTCTCATCTGCACATACAAAGTACTAATAGAAAGATGTGACATAAGAAAAATTCAAGAGACAATTTCTGAATAACTGGATGAATCAGGGTAAAAAAATAAATGATTTTATTAATTATGGCTAAAAGATAATTAATAAAATGATAGTCATTTGACTTTCTCTTCTAAGCCCAAAACAAATCATGAAAGCCAAACAATTGCTTATATACCCTTGGAAGAGTGTTTGTTCCCAAAATCAAATCTGACTGGTTAATAATTATTGAGAGAATGAATATTATGATATGAAGTGGGCTTATTCTTAAGAGAGGCTAGGATGTAACCCAAGGACAAAGAGAGACTCATCTCACAACAAACTACTCCTGCACAATAAACAATGGAGGGGTAAGAATTATACTTTACAGATTACATGATCTGTGTAGGATATAAATTTGAGAGACTGGTCTGTGACTGAGGATATTGGGGGGGGGGAGAGAGAAATAAACCTGATTCCCCACCCCATATTATTATGGAAGAGAAAAAATCATTTCTCTCAGAGACAATCAAAACAAAACATTGTTAAAGTCTTCTTTTGCTCTTGTTACTACTAGAACCACTCAGCTAAAGTACTGTCTGACCACATCAACCGGGAAGATCATGAGATGGGGGAAATGATGCCATGGATTTGATTGAGGGGGTGCTGAGATAAGTCATCAGCCTCCCAGGCCCCTAGGTGGTGCAGTGGATAGAGCACTGGCCCTGTAGTCAGGTCAAATCTAAATCAAACACTTGACACTAGCTGTGTGTCCTTGAGCGAGTCAAATCCAGGGCCATCATCTCCAATCGTCCTGAATCTGGAGGAGAAAGTGAGGCTGGTGTACAGCATTCCTTCATGTGCTTTTCCAGGACAAGCAGCAGCAGCAGCATCTATCACCATCATCAGCCTCACTTTCTCCTTCTGAGTCTTCCAGGTTCAGTGGCCAGATATGAATCAAGGTAGTTAGAGATGGAGCAGTTAAGTGACTCACTGGATAAAGAACTGAAACTGGAATCGGTAGGCTGGAGTCAATTCCAGTCTCAGATACTAAGCTGTATGTCCCAAATACAATCAATAACCTCCAAAACATATCTTTCTCATCTCTCAAGGAGCTATGCTTGCTAGTGCTTGCCACCTCTAGGCACTTAAACACTAGTAAACAGATAAACAAATCAAGAAAAAAGCTTAATATTATGTCTGAACAATTATGAAGAAAAAATGTGCTCCTAAAGGAAATATTCTTAATGGTCTAAGAGATTAAAAAAATGAATATAATGGTTAACAGTAAAAGTTTTCAATTTAAATTTTCCATTAAATATTCTTTACAAATCAAGTTATTAAAATGAATTCAGGTAAGCTTAAAGAAATAGAGAGATGGAATGTAGGATACAGCATTTAAATGACTAAAATATAGTGATGGTGTCCCCTAAAAAAAAAAACTTCACAAAATTGTAATACAACTCTTTCAATTGTATAACTAGCCTCCTTGCAGAATTAATAAGCTTCTTTGAAAGAAAACCATGTAAAAGGTTCAGGAAAAAAAGTCAACATGGCAAAATATCAAAGTGGCTTCAAACTTCAATGGATGTATGTTTCCCAGCAGCGATCTTGGAAAGATAGCCATCCAATTCAACAACTGGAACTGACACACTTTACTTGAAGTTTTATAAAAAGAAAAAGGAGGGAGAGAAGGGAGGATGAAACAAGGAAGGGAGGGGCACCAGATTCTGAACCCTTCAAGAAATTCAGCTTCCTCCGCTTTTAGAATTCAGGTCACACTGCCGAATGCAGTTTAAAAGTGGAATTACTTTCAAAGAATACATATTTCCTCTGAGCTATGCTACATATTTCCTTTTAATGTATCATATTGCAGCAACAGCTGAAATGAACGTCTAGACATCAAAAAACACTCCTTACTCCCACCTACTGCTTTTTTTACCTCAGGCATCAAAACTAATGAAACCTATTATCTGAACACTGAATTCAGTAACCACATTGGCCACTGCAAATATAAGAAGGGGGGAGGGTGGGGTATGGAGAACTCTCAGGGAGAGGACTACTTATTCAGCCATTTAAAATCATTGAAAATCATTTTTTTGCTGTACACTGCAAAAACATTGATAGATTAAAGGAAGGCACATGGGACAAGGAGATTACTTCCCAGGAAGAATACAATGTCAAGCAGCTAAAGATAGGCCTGTGTTGGAAATCCATTCCATGGTTTGTTTATTGTTTCTCATTCATATTCCTGCCAAAAATTATAAATCTCTACTTCTAATTATTAAAGAATTATATGATATAAATATGGTTCCACTCTAAAGTTTTATTACTAGAATTATAAAAAGCAATTTTTATTAAGTATCTTTTTAAAACATTTCAAAGAAGTTTTTTCTTAAAAAATGAATTTCAAAAATACCAAAAAAAAAGGGTAACTGCATCAATTCTGTAAAACTGTGCTATACTCATAAGAAACCAATTATATACAGACCTATTGATCAGTCAGACTGCCATCGATCACCTTGTAAAATCTGTGTTGAACTCATTTAGAACTAAATGGACTTATTACTTATACCAAATTCAACCTACTTAGAGCTCTAATTTCCTACCATGGCTTGGAGAGAGGCAATTTGGTGATATTGGTATTACTTACAAATTCTGTATAGAAAATGGATTTTTAACCTTCCCCATGTCATTTCATCAATCAACCAGGACTCATAAGATCAGATACACATCAAAATGGTCCATTTGTTTTGACCTATTTACAGCTATAAGTGATTTGAAGTACTGATAATATTCAGCACACACAGAAGCACAGTTGCAGCTCACAATTTTAACAGCATAATGTCTTTTTAAGGTATCTTTAACAGCATGAGTCCTCTTTTGGATAGAAGATAATCAGAATTTTAATGAAGGTTTTCACCCAGAATAATGTAGCAGTTGACATGACCCAAGTTATCATTTCAAGAGAACTCAGTTCTCACAGAAAGCCTATAAACTTTAAATTGAAGTAGGCAATAAAACTAAACAGGTCACATCTAGATAAATCAAAAAGACAATTCAAAAGAGACACTGTTATGTTATTTTAATTGTACAATAAAAAAGAAGTTTAATACAAAAAGAAGCATAATACAATAGTTATCAATGACTTCTGAAAAACAAAAGGACATTTTTACTTTTAGAAACCATTTGAGCTCTATAACCACCACTATTTATAAAAAGAAAGAAAAAGTTGCCACTGACATTTCTATAGGTAGTCCCATTTTCGAGAAATTCACAAGGAGTCAAGATTCCTTACAATTCTAGAAGCCCAAGAAAGAACTGGGTATAAGGAAGGGGAAGGCAAATTCATTAGAATGTTTGAATGCAATGCTTGAGAATTTTTTAGACACCAAAGGCAGCTAGAAGTGCTAAAGCTCTAAACCTGCAGCAGACAGTTCTATGTTCAAATGTGAGCCCTAACATTGACAAGCTGAGTTGTAGAACATTTGATAAGTCACTTCATCTCTATTTGCCTCCATTTCCTTCCCTGTAAAAATGCAGAAAATAATAGCACCCCCAGAAATACAAAGTTCTCTGAACAGTGGCTGAGGCATGGGTAAGTGTCATCACTCCCAAAGTGAATTTTAACAAAGTCACTCTGATATTGATTTTAAATGACATAACATTTTGGCATTTGATAATTATGTTCTTCCCTCCAAAATCAGTGTTTCCTTCCATCTTAGTGTTTAAAAAAAAAAAGACTTATTTTTAAATGACTTAAAAATGGCAACCAGTGTGGTACAGGGCAAAACCCCTGACTTTGCTTTTCTTCTTCCTCTCCTCACTCTCATGTCAATAAGGACTCTGCAGCTGGAAGGCTCTGGAATGCAGCTGTCTCATTAGCACGTCTCCCTGGCCCAATCTGGCCCCACCAGCCCGGCCTTTCCAGACTAGCTGCAACAGTCTTAAA
The DNA here is from genome assembly GCF_037893015.1 of Macrotis lagotis. Taxonomy (NCBI): domain Eukaryota; kingdom Metazoa; phylum Chordata; class Mammalia; order Peramelemorphia; family Peramelidae; genus Macrotis; species Macrotis lagotis. The sequence continues at coordinate 677,566,182 of NC_133666.1, forward strand.
GAGCATTTTATAGGCGACTTATCCTAGCTGAGGGCGCTCTGCAGCATGACTGGAAGAACATGGAAACACGATTCATTAGACACGCCTGGAGTGATAACAATGGAGTGGCTTCTTGCTGCCTTTCCTTTCTTACATAGGGCTGAGACAAATGCATTCTTGTTATATACAACAAACACATTTATGGTGAGAAAAAACTCTGTAATCACTCTGTAATCACCTTTGATTAAGAGATGAGTGATAAGCTAAAATAGCAAATATGGCAAAAGAAAACACCAATAATAGCAAGATCTGCAAGAACCAAGAATTATGGCAGCAAAGAAAGGCCTTCAGACAAGACATCAAGCCAAGCCCTGAACACCTATGGCCCACTAAGGTTGGCCCATTACATGAAATGTATTTGAGGAATATGTCTAATGTGCTCCTTGGCTCTCAGAACTGGAAAAGCTCACAAAAGGTGGCCCTTCAAGGGCAGCAAAGCACTGAACAGTCAACCTACCCTAGGAGATTATCCCCTTTTCAAAGATGTGGAAACAGACTCCAGCAATCACACAGCTGGAAATCCTCAGAGAAATGCGTAAAACCCAAGTCCTTACTCCAAGATAGAAGGGTAAGAAAAGGAAGAATAAGAGATGGAAAATTAAAGAGAGGGCCTTTTTGCCTTTTTTCAAAAGGCTCCAGGATTTCTTTCCTTCCCTCAACTTCTTTTAACCATTAAGCTTGCTATATATTTTTCAATAAAAGTAGTATTAATCTCCCTAAAAGCACTATAAGTACCCATTTCCAATGCAAATTTATCTGTTTGCCTATATATAGATACAGACATAAATTTTCTGTAAGGCACAAAATCTGCTTTCTATTTTTAAATTATTTGATATTTTATTCAGAGAAAATGTGAATTTGATTAAAAACAGGAATGTTAAACAATACTTATTTTGTACCCTTCTATCCTTTCACCCAACTCTTAGAATACTGGCTGGTGAAGTTTAGCGTTGTAATGTAAAAAACTTCATTTATACTTGAAATCAACCCATACACTTCATTACAAAAGAACTCTGCTCCAGTCCCAATGAGTGCTAGGTTACTTCTATGTGTTACTTGCGTCAGATTGGTTGCGTGGAGACTAGGAATTCACAAAAAAAGATGAAAACAATAAATGAAACTTTATTGCATTTTATATGGAAAATATTTTTAAAGTAATAGAATTATATAATTTTTAAAGTGGTTACAGTTTTTCTTCACTTTCTTTTTTTAAAACCCCAGTATGAATGTAACATAGAACTTTTAAATCCAGAATGAATTCCAGAACCAACAAAGCAATCATCACAAAGCCAGACTAGTCCAAACAAGAAGATGCTACAGATCACAGCATCTCCAAGAAGAGAAACACCACAGCCCTGATACAATCCTTTGACATCCCTAACAGATTTTGACATCCCTAACAGGTACCAGGTACCAGATAGTCTTAGCAGGAAGATGTCCAGAACAGGGGCTCTTCTGCCTCTTCAAGGCAGCCCAGTTCCTTCTGCCCAGTTCACAATGCAAGACTGGGTTGGGTTCTTTTCTTCCTTAGATGAAGTCACTTCTATGCTGTGCTGAAAGGAGAGGCAGAGAGACAGACTGAGACAGACCAAAAGAGGGAGGGAGGGAGGGAGGGAGGGAGGGAGGGAGAGAGAGAGAGAGAGAGAGAGAGAGAGAGAGAGAGAGAGAGAGAGAGAGAGAGAGAGAACCCTTCCTTCAAGAGGAGCTCTTTATTGGCAAACACAAGGTTAGAGTACTTTAAACCTTCCAAAGTATCAGGTAGAAATAAGAGGCTCCAGGGTATTCATGTCTCATAAGAGAAATCTAACAATTTTACTTAGTCAATTTATCTAAGAAAAGGATGCTTGAAGAAGAGATTTTGGGGGGTTTTATAAGGGTTTCATGGGGCAGTTCAAAAATATTAGGTTACGATAGTCTGTCAAATGTATTTTTAAGTTCAAGTGAATGTTACTAAGAATAATCACTGAAATAAAAAAATATTTTAATAAACAATTTCTAGACTATATAATTTCTAAGCCTCTTCTACCCCAAATCTAATAATATTCTATAAGATCCTAACGTGTTCCAAGTGAACAACTAGATTGTGCCACAATATTTCTACCAACATCTTGTGGAAGGTAAAGACTTTGAATAGAATATGACTTTTTTCTGAAAGTATTCTGGAAACATCTGGAACCATTTCTGGAATTCTTTCTGCATGTCAGTGATTTAAGAATTATATAATGTCATGTCCACAAAATGATACAACCAGAAAATTTTGAAAACAATGGAAGTAAAGTCAATTCCCAATTTACAAACACCCCTTCTCAAAGAACCCATGCATGACCCTTCCTGAGAGGAAACTGAAAGGAAAAAAGTTCTAGCTTAAGCAATAATTAGGTGGGTGACATTAAGTCAAGACCTCTCTGGATTTCTATCTCCCTCTTTAGGGAATGGAATAATAGGACCATTCTAGTTCTTTACAAAGAAATTCTGTCAAATCATTTAAGAGAATCTATAGCTTTTGTGGTTTTCTTAGCAAAGATCCTGGAATGGTTTGCCAATTCCTTCTCCAGCTTATTTTGCAGATGGGGAAGCTGAGACAAACATAGTTAAATGACTTTTTCAGGGTCACACAGCTATTAAATGTCTGATGCCAGATATGAATTCAGGAAGAAGAGTGTGCTTGGCTTCATACTCAGGGTTCTATCCACTGTATCAAATATGATGAATGGGTTCAACTTGGTACAGTGAAGGCCCAAGTCTCTCTTTCCTTTCATGAAATACGACAATTAAAATTTTCTTTTTATTTAAACAAAGAAGAGACTGTTTTGGGGAAGCTAGGTGGCGCAGTGGATAGAGTACCAAGTACCAGCCCTGGAGTCAAGAGTACCTGAGTTCAAATCCAGCCTCAAACACTTAATAATTACCTAGCTGTGTGGCCTTGGGCAAGCCACTTAACCCTATTGCCTTGAAAAATCTTAAAAAAAAAAAAGAGAGAGACTTTTTTCTTTTTTCTTCTTCCTTCTTCCTTAGCCTTCTCCTCCTCCTCCTTCATTTTAGTTTTTGCAAGGCAACAGGGCTAAGTGGCTTGCCCAAGGCTACACAGCTAGATAATTATTAAGTGTCTTGAGACGGGATTGAACCCAGGTCCTCCTGACTCCAGGATCAGTGCTGTATCCACTGAACCACCTAACTACCCCTAAAAACTTCTTGGAGGACTGAAGGAGGTGTGAAAAAATAGTATGCTTAGCAATGAGTTTTCTAGATCAAAGTCAATGAACTTTCTTCATATAATTACTTTTCAAAAGGACTGGCTCAATTCACAGGACCAGCAACAGTGTGCCTGTCTTTCCACAACCTTTCCAACAGAAATAATATTAGTCACCTTCACCAATTGGCTGGTTGCAAGATGAAATCTCAGAGTTGTTCTTACTTTCATTGCTCTTGTTGCTAATTATCTGAATAATGTCATCTTTCATACAGTGTTGGTAGTTCCAAAATCTCTTTTTACTAACTCTTTGTGTCCCTTGATGATTTATCCACCAGGAAATGACACTTGCCCCTATGTATTTGTTTTAAGTTCTTATATATCTTTATGTCACACCCTTAAAGATATTTGTAGTAAATGTTGTTTTTCTTCCCTCCAATCAATATATTTATACATTTTTAATGGAAAATGATTTGGACAGAATCAGTACCAGTGCAGAACATAATCCCTCCAGTGAGATCATGAAGGCACTAAAAAATGGGGCAAATGAGATTTTTGAGAGCTGGTTAGGGAATAAAACTATTTCTGTAGGGGAAAAGTATTCCCAAAACTGACTTATAAATAAGCTTTTGAAATACAACCATTTCACAAGGTAGAGACTATTGCACTAACAATTTAGTATCCACCTGATAATAGCTGCTAGACTGCAGAACAGGTACAACCTCTGAAATTCTATCTGAATTGAAAAATAATAGCTCTGGCCAATTGGGTCATGTAAGATGACAAGTTTCTCTTTTCTAAATTTGATTCTTGATAAATTACTTTGAGTTTTTACACCTATGTTCTGCCAATAAAAGTCTGAACTGATAAATAAAGTTTTACTTATACTGATACTTCAACTATCTGTGAATTTATTTTGGCACAGGAGCTCTTTCCATCTAACACAGTTACTACCAAGAGCTTTATACCTCTGCAGATGGCTTCTGTTAATTGTAATGGTAAAAGAAATTCAGCCCTGTTTGTCAACTTTCTCCAAATTAAACCTGGTCTTCATACAAGGAATAAATGATATGTACCCAGAATTATGATATTATTGATCTTGGCCATTAAAGCTTAAGGAGCAGCCAGCAAAACATATATTCATTACCATAGTGAGATAATCAACCAATGATTTAGTATTTTGTATTTGATGACTTTTTGTAATGAACTGAGCCACATTTCTCCATCTCTGAATTAAGTCCAAAAGTTTTTTGTTGAGTTAAGCTTAAAAATTCTATTTCCCTATAAATCATTTTCAAAGAAAGAAAATTGTTATCTCTGTACCACTGGTTGACATTATACAATGAGAAGAACTTGTTATCCTTGAAGAGTGTCTTTTCTGATTGGCCTGATATTATATCATATGATATTTCAATGAGGAGATGGATTAAGAATCATCTTGGTTCCTCCCCACTGCCTTAAAAGATTCCTCAGAGACTGCTGAATCTCACTGCTGCTTCCAATGAGCACCTTATGGCCTGGGCCCCCTGTGTACAGCATTGTGACAACAGCTCTCAGTGTGTTTACACTGAGAGATCACAAGACTTTAAGATAGGATTGGTAAAATGATATTGGTAATGTCTTTTGATTCAGGCATAAATTGGATTTAAGTGAGGCAGAAGTCTCACTCTCAGCTCCAAGGTCATCACAGTTCAGTGGCAAGACAGAATCAAGACATCTGGTGATAGGAGTGGTTAACCTTGGCATCATTGATGAATAACCAAGTTCCAAGCATTCTACAACACCAGCTTCAGCTGCCTTAATAGCTGTTGGAAAGAATTGTTCTCATTCACCCATTCTACCCGATAAAGTCTTCACAAGCTTAGATTAGGCACCCCCCTCAACTCACTAATGGATTTGAGATCTCTCAGTTACCCTCAACCTATTTTAGCCCATCTATCAATATGATTTACCAGTGTGTGGCCACTGGACTTCTTGGAGTAATAGGTAAGAGTTAATTGGCTAAGGTAGACATCCAAAGTGAAAAGCAGCCCTCACATCCTACAGTCCAGCACCTTCCATGTCATCCCTTCCGCTTTAAAGAGCACAAATAGTTTGTTCCCTGGGACACTTCATGGTGGACTCACTTATTCCTCAATAATTACCACACTTCCCATCAATTTTATAATTCAGAACTTGATTGACATAGTTCAAACTACTTCCTCCACACTACCCAGATCCTCCAATCTCCAACATTAAAGCTACCCTACCTTCCACTGTGCTCTTTGGAAAGTTTGCTCCACAGGCAACAAGCTAGATTTCATCTTAAAAGTTTTTTTCTTTCCCACACATTCCCTCTTCTGGCTCTCACTAAGTTGTGGTTCCCCTCCCTTTTCCAGATCTGGTTGTACTTTTACTAATTCATCTAGACTTGCTGGTCATGGTAAGATAGTTAGATTCATCCTTGCTCCCCAATGAAAATTGTAGCTTCTCCCTTTATGACCATTCAATATACTTTTCTCCTTTGAAATTCATTCAATTCATATTTATTACTCAAGAAGCTTTTACTAGGAATCCTTAATTCTCCTATCATACCTCTGAGATTATCCTAAATTTTTCACATATATATCTTATTTGTACATAATTGCCTCCATGTCATTTTCCCCACCAAATGTGAGCTCCTTGAGAGCAAGCATTGTTTGTGCCTTTCTTTGTATTCTTAATATGTAGTAGGTGCTCAATGAATGTTAGTTAATTGCCAGACTGATGAAGATTTATAAAGAAAGCTCCACAACATTCACTTTGGGATTTAGTAACCCATTAGCACACAAAGCAAAGTTATCCATAACTAGGACTGAATCACTTCTTCTGGCTACAAAATTTGAGAGGAATTATAACCTTATAGCTCAACAATGAGCATACTAACCCAATCTTAAAAGTCCTTAGAGATAAGCAAAACAGCATTTATAAAAAAAAAAAAAAGCCACAACTCAGCATAACATTTTCTATAATGCTAAAATTTTAGCTGGGGGGGAGGGGGGGGAGAGAGAAAGAGTTCCTCAAAATTACTTGGTTTTTTACTGTCATTAAAGGTGGTTAGGTGGCGTAGTGGATAAAACACCAGCAGATAAAACACCAGCCTTGGAGTCAGGAGTACCTGGGTTCAAATCCAGTCTCAGACACTTAATAATTACCTAGCTGGGTGGCCTTGGGCAAACCACTTAACCCCATTTGCCTTGCAAAAACCTAAAAAGGCATATAAAATTTTAGTACTTAAAAAGGAATTTAAAGATCACTCAATCCAGTTCCCTCAGGTCAGGGGAAAAGTGAAATGTCCTTTAGACCAAGTCAACATAGTAACAACATAATTCCTGGTCCTCAGTAAGAGTATTCTTTAATTCACGATGCCAATATGTTCTAGGAAAGTTTTAAATACATTCACATTTAAGTTATTTTAATGAAAATAGACTCAGTTCACTTTAAGCCCTAAAACATTTTTTGCAGGTTCTATGAGACTAAAATAAATAACGTTGTATAGATTATTTTAGCAGTATTATACTTAGCAAGACCAAAATGAATAGAGAGAATAACAAAACAAGGAAAACTGACACAGTTTAAATTAGATATTTTGGGATATGTTCTCAAATAAAAGATCTCACTAAGATGATCTTAAAACATCAGAATTTGAAGGAACCTTAAGTAACTTAATTCAATCTTCTCATTTCTATTTCCAAAGTACAACACAAGACTTCTTATAATTTCACTGACAATCTAAATCCCAAACCCTGATGCAAAAATTTGAATTTGAATCATTTTAGGATTCTATCTGTGGAATGTTTCCTTCTTATTTCTGGGACTTAGTTTCCTTCCATGTTTAATGAAGAAATTAAACTGAATGATCAGGTGCTTCTAGTTCTAACCTTCCACCAGATTCCAGTTTATTTCCTGGTTATCAGAAGGGCCTAAATTCTACACAATGAAGACTAATCACTTCTAATAAGCAAATGAGTGCCACCCTCCCATCTTAGCACTAGCCTGAGTGCATTTTAACCTCTCAAAGTTAAGTACTGCACCAGTCTTTCTCTCATATCTAAACATACCCACCACATACACAAAGATGTCATAGAGTCAAAAGTTTGTAAGATTTATCATAAGCCTTTCTTAAAAGTACAGAAGAATAGAGACTTTTTTACTTTCCCCCGGAACATTAACATAAAGAGGGTTTTGTTGGCCAGTATTGTTTGTTCATTTGAAACTTTCAGGTCATTTTTAGATCCTGACTTTTTGTGTTTTCCTACCTGAAAATTGAGAGAGAAAAAAAAAACAGAAGTTAGAAAATTTAGAATCAAAGTCCAATTTCCATGTGGCAAAATTCAATAGCGTAAAATACTCTTTGTCTAACCATATAAAACACATATACTAACTTTTTTACAACTGGAAATGAAAATTCAATTATAACTGAAACAAGCCACATATTAGGCAAAGTTGCTTTAAAAAGGTAGGTTAGTTGAGAAACTTCATTGGAGTAGTTCTTTTGAGCTGACAAAACAAAGACTCACAACTCACAACCATTGTGACTCCTTCAGCCTGAAAGGTTCCTTTCTTTCCACCCCTCAATTAGTCATAGGCTGTCTTAATTTTTTTCCCTGAATTGCTTTGTCTTTTTGAAGGTGAACTAAATTAGTCAAAGAAATACAATACATGAACTAATTTGGAAACAGATTTTGGCCTGCCCGAACTAGACATTATTATTATTATTATTATTATTATTATTATTATTATTATTATTATTATTATTATTATTATTATTATTTGCCAAGGGAGAAACAAAATATGAATTCAACTCCTCACATGATCAGGAAGTCACAGCCCAGGCCAGCCTACCTCCAGGGCAGCTGCCAAACTTCAAAGTTCCATCTTAGCATAGAATCAAATCTTTTGTCAACAGGATTTCAGTGACTCATCTATCTTGATCATTCACTGACCTTCCAGGAAATGGATCCAGTTTTCCTAAACTCACAAAAAAAGGTCTCCTTAATGTTTCTCTTACTGAGTTTACAAATAACTGGTCCCTTGAAAATTTTTTTAATGTTTTTTAAATTTTTAAATTCATTCAGTTTTAAGAAAAAATAGTCATTTAAAAATTGTCAAAGGAATATTGATTCTCTTAGATAATTTATAATTGATTTCAAAATTCATCATCAGATTCTCTAGTCTCAAAAATCCTTTTCCTATACTTTTACAATCATCTGAGGATTTGATTTTTATTAAAAGAATTGTTTTTGTTCATTGAAAAAGACTTTTATAAATGAGCAGAAAAGTTGAATTCATCCAAAGACCTGAAAGGATCACTGCTTCTGAAACTTTAATATGCATTCTTCTTCCCAAAAGAAAGACTACTTATTTGATGAGAATGTGATAACAGATGAATCAATTTAACTGCCAACTTCCTAAGCTGTAACTGTATGAGCACTGATAATTTCCTGCTACAAAATTACACAGTAAACAATGGAAGCAATAATAACATTAATTAAACAACTGTTTGCAATAGTTTGACAAGGTATTAAATTCGTGGTATACTTTAAAAAGTTTTTACAAACTAAGCTTTCTATCAATTTTTTTTTTCAGTTGGATTTAAGGAGCCAAGAGATGATGCTAAGAATAAGTCCATCAATCAACAAGTGTTTATGAAACACCTACTCTGTGCCAGACAGAGCTGGATTCTAGGTGTGCAAGTAAAGAGGCTGATGTAATCCCTAATCCTAGGAAGTTGGAGGAAGGATGGCAAAACAAGGAGAGAGAGAGAGAGAGACAGAGAGAGAGACAGAGAGAGACAGAGAGAGACAGAGAGAGACAGAGAATATAGTTAATTTGGCCTAAATATAAAAATCAATAGGGGAAGGAGCAGGGAACCAGGCTAGCCTTCATGGAGAAGGCTGCACTTGAGCAGGAAGTAGCTGAAGGGATGGGGGCGGGGGGGGGGGGGGTGGCATGGAGAGGCTTCATTGCAAGGCTTTCCAATTAAACTGAGGAGCTTAGATTTGATCCCAGAGACAGAAGGAGGTGCTAGAGTCGAGAAGGGGAGTCCCAGGAACAGAGCAGCACTTCACAAAAACCATTGAGGGTACCTTCTACTGCTGCTTTGTTTCTTTCCCTTGCTCCTCCAATCCCTCCACCACCACCCCCGTGTTGAGAATGAGAATTCAGAGCTTGTACCCCTCCTCACTTTCCTCCATTTCCATTAATGACTAATTATTTAACCAGTTGAGCATCATCTAGTGGTTTCCCCACCTTGACAAACATTCCCATACTCCTTGTTTACAAGGAGTATGTTTCTAGAATGCTTCACACAACAAGCTGAGGGCCCACTACAAGCCCTTCCATCCTCTAATTTCCTGGCCCTCAATGTAAGCCTATCCTTTCTTTCATCTCTGACAGGCTCTTCCAGACCTTTCCTTCCTTAAGCCACTGACACCACTCTTTATATCTCCCTCTCTTTTAAGTTTGGTTCTCCTCCTAAAGCTACACTTCACTCACTTTCTTTATTCTAACTCCTCTCCCTGCCAAGGACCAATCCTTCTACTTTTGCCCTTGATCTCATTCCAGACCTACTCACTTACCCCTTCCCTCCCTGTCTAATGTTCAATAACTTTTTTTAACTATTGGATCATTCCATGATTCAAACAAATCTGCCTAGATCACTTGATATTTTATAAAATTATAATAAACATACCCACAACCAAGAAATGACTTTACCATTATAACAAGCAAACAACCCTAAAGAGAAAGATAAAACCACAACATCCTCTCTCCTTTTCAAAGTTAAGAGATTCTGAATATAGAACATCATGAACCCTGTCAGGTTCTGTTTGCGGATGGCTATATTTTTGCTAACCAACTTCTTTTCTCCCTTTGTTAAACTTTGAGATAGCTCAATGGAGAAGATGGAAATAAAGATATATTTGGAAGTGAGAGTGGTTTAAAAATAAAATAGAGAACTAAAAACCCAATCATTCCCCCATGTTTGTTGAGCACCCTTATCTCTCATCATTCTCACATAGAACCCCTACCCCACATACTCACCACCTCCATTTTCTCAAATCCTGAATCTTCTCCATGTCTAGCTTGGTCATTCTGCTCAAACTCATCTCTACCGTGCTGTCTGCAAGGTTACCAAGATCATCTTCATTTCAAAACCAAGTGACCTTTCCTTGATCCTGACCCTTCCAGACCTCTTAAGCTTGAAACCCAGATCTGCCTACCCCTTGTGTCCCCTCCTCACCAGTTTTGAAGTTGCACTCTTGGTTCTTTTCCCAGTTCATTGGACAAGGAAAGCTCATTGTCCATGATCCTATCTTCTAAGGTTATTGTCCTGAATCATCAACCATGGGCCTAGATACACAGTCTGTGTTCAAGAGCTTCTTTTCTCTTTTTTTCTCTCTTCTGTTCTCTTTCTCCCCTCTTTTCCTTCTAGTAATCTCCTTAGCTCTGATGGATTCAAATATGTATCTATATACATGACATACAGCACTGAGCCCAGAGTGGGGAAGGAAGGTTCAAGTTCAAGTCCAACCTCAGACATTAACAAGTTAGCCCTTAACAAATCCCTCAGTTTCCTCACCTATAAAATAGGGATATTAATAACCCTTATTATTCAGGAGTGCTGTAAAAATCAATGACATATTTAGAATGCATTCAAGAAAACCTTCAAGCAATATATAAATGCTAATGTACATGAAAATGATGTGACTGGGGGTGGCTAGGTGGCACAGTGGATAAAGCACAGGCCCTGGAGTCAGGAATACCTGGGTTCAAATCCGGTCTCAGACACTTAATATTAATAATTACCTAGCTGTGTGGCCTTGTGCAAGCCACTTAACCCCATTTGCCTTGCAAAAACCTAAAAAAAATAAAAATAAAAATAAAAAAGATGTGAATGTACTCAGATATCTAGAGATCCAGGTCACCTCTCTCCTCTGTCCTCAGGTCATCTTCGCCTAGACATCCCATGGGGATCTCAGAATGAACAAAACTAGAGCTCATTCTCTTTCCCAGAAAACCACTTCTTCCAAATTTACTCCAAATCACTCTATTAACAATTTAGCCCCCAGCCTCTAGTCCCCAGTCATTTCTCATGTACTACACATTCTATCTCCCCAGTATATCTTGTATTCATTTCTTTCTCCATTCACATACACAGTACTTCAAATTCACACCACCAGGGGCCAGCTAGATGGTACAGTGAGTGGATAGAGAAGTGGTCCTGGAGTCAGAAGGATCTGAGTTCAAATGTGACCCCAGACACTTAATAAAACCTAGCTGTGTAACCTTGGACAAGTTACTTAACCCCACTGCCTTGCAAAAATAAAATAAAAATAAAAAAACTAACAAATTCACACCATGATCAAGTGAAGTTCAAGGCTGGTGACCTCATACAAACATCCATTTTTAATCTTTTCAGAGACATGTCACAGTGGAAAAACCAACACTGGGTCTGGCTCTGTGGACTTGGGCAAATCACTATTCTGCCTCTCTTAGTTTTCTTATCTGTTATATTGGAATTGAATTACACCTAAATCCCAGGGTTGTAATGAGCACCAGATAATAGTGAAAAAGTACTTGGTACAGTGTATGGTGTATGTTAGATATCATCACTGATATCTCCACTGTAAAGTGCAGGTCATAGTTTTTCAAATATAAAATACATACAAATCCCTCTGTTCATTCACAGACTGGTTCTTGTCTTTCTTTTCAGACCTTTCACTTTATTCCCACTAAAGTATTCTCTGTTAAAGACAAACTGAACCTGGGGCAGCTAGGTGGCGCAGTGGATAGAGCACTGGCCCTAGAATCAGGAGTACCTGAGTTCAAATCCAACCTCAGACACTTAACAATTACCTAGCTGTGTGACCTTGGGCAAACCCCATTTGCCTTTCCAAAACCTAAAAACAAAACAAACAAATAAAAAAACTGATTCAGTCGCTGTCATCCCATCTTCCTTTCTTTTGAATGTCTTGGAATCCTTAAGCTTTTCCCTGGGCTGAAATTACTCTGTTCGTACTTGGTTATACTAGAAAAGTGTAGTGTTCTCCATAGACAATTAGTAAATGCAGGTTGAATTGATTCATATTATCAGGTATAGCCATTTAAATTTTATAACTCAATATGACATACTAGAGAAAACACTTTCTTAGAAGTCTGAAGATTTCTGGTTATGTTCTACTAATAACTAAATAAGTGACAGAGCATAATTTATATTCTCTGGGCTTATTTCTTCAATTTAAAGGGTAATTTCTGCAATTTGGGGTAAGACTAACGACTTCTAAGATGCCTTTCAGTTGCAACTTTTTATGAATCTTTTATTTCAAATAAAATTCAGCAAAACATGAAATTTTAAACTTTAGTAACCCCTCACAAAGAGCTATTAGATGATCATGTTAAATCATTTCATATATTATGGATATAAATATGTATGCATGCATACACACACACACACACACACACACACACCTGTGATAGCAGTTGGTCTTATAGAAAGGATAAACAATACTGTAAGGAAACCCAAGGATCAAAGGAATCTAGAAGGCTAGCTATTAACTGATTATGCTAGATGATAAAAGGTGAATTTTACCCTCTTCTTTCGATGACAATAGCAATGGTGTTCATTACCAAGATTAAAAGTGTCCCTTGTCTCAATGCAATTCTGATTCACAACTGACTCAGACAGAAAGGGGTAGTAGACTATATTACTAACACCACTGCCAGCAGTATCTTAGTTATTCCAGGAAGGCCTCTGACTAAACCCATTACTGTTTGGCTTCTCAGAACTGGCTGTAAGAGCACAGCTGGAGATCAAGATGTCAATAAAATTTATCTAGACTCAACAACTCTATTTCTAGTCAATTCAATTGCTGGACTAAATAGCCCTATCAAAAGCTAAGAAAAACGAAATTAAATGATGCTTATTAATGTAGGATTTTGAATACAAACCTACAAAGAAATCCTATAAAATTACTATTAGAAAATTTATCTAAATGAAGAACTTTATAAGAACATTAGGTGGCAGCAGAAGTACATAGTTTCATTCCTTTATATATACATACATATGTATGTGTATATATATACATATATATATATATATATCCATAAAACTCACATATAAATGAGGTCATCTAGGCTTGCACATATTATGCTTCATGCTAAGAAAGTTGGAAAACAGTGAAAATACAACATCAAGAATTCACACTAGCAATGTAAATTATTCTGATTGTATACTTTAGTACAAAGCAACATGTTAAAATATTCCTTGTAAAGTTAGCTCTACCTTTGTTCCATTCTCTTATCACACACTGGTATACTGATATTGTTCACAAAGAGAAAATAGAGACAGATAGATTTTTCCCTCCCAAGACTAATCAAAAATCCTTTAGAAATACCAAATTACATGACAATATACAAGAAAAACCTACATGAACTGATGCTGAGTGAAGTGAGCAGAAACAGAAGAACATTATACATACTATTAGCAATAATGGATGATAATCAATCATGATGGACTTTTTCAATTCAACAGTACAATAATCAAAGACAATTCTAAAAGATTTATGATGGAAAATACCATCCATTTCCAAAGAAAGAACTATGGCACTTATATGCAGACCAAAGTTTAATTGTCTTCAATTTTCAAAAGTTGTCTTATTTTTTCTAATTTTTTTTCACTGTTTCAATTTGATTCATCTTTCACAACATATTTAATATGGATTTATATTTAACATAACTATACATGTACAACCTATATTAGATTGCACAGGAGGAGGGGAGAGGAAAGATAGGAAGGAAGGGGAAAAGGTGAAACTCAAAACTAGCAAAAATGATTGTTGAAAACTATTTTGCCATGCAGTTAGAAAAATAAATTTTAAAAAAATTAAACAAAATAAAAGGAAATTTCAGGTTACTAATCTGTCAAGGGCTTTATACGGATTATAAAAAAATATATCTACAATTTCAGCAACTAGACAGAATGACACATTGAAAATAGAATTCATTTAAATGCAAAGCAAATTTTAGGCAAATATTTGAAATAGGACATTTGAAGATTTTAGTCTAGCTAAATGAAATAAATTATGATCCTATCAAAAAAATTACATTAAGTTTTTTCCTCGATCAATCAGCAATGTGTTCTTGTGCTTTTTATGTGCCAGACACTGCACTTCATTCTCGGCAAATAACAAATATACAGGTAAATAGACAAAAATTGTAGGGACCAATTATTTTTAACTAAATATATGATTTTATGGTATGAAAATTCCCTACCAGGGAATACTTCCTGCCAATACAAATCATATAGCTTGGCACACAATAAGCACTTTATAAAGCCTTTTGGTATTCACTCAATCGGAAGTAAACTGGAGATAAACTTTGATATAGAGTCTGGAGATTTCAGGTGACTGGTCCAAAGTCAAAAAGGCAATCTATACCCAAGGCTTCCTAAGTCCAAGGACACTGCTATATCCACCACCAAAGGTAAATGAGGCTGGGAAGGGGTAGTAATCTGAAATCAATTGGTTGGGTTTTTCCCTTCTAGCTGCAGATTAGCTTGACATCAGACTGGAAAGGAGACATTACTTACTCTCCACAACTCTAAGGAAAGATATTTCCCCCTGCAAAGCAAGATCAAAATGTGATATGAATAAATCAATGATGTGAAAATCAGAAGAGAAGGAGACCACAAATTGAACATTGAAACTACACACTGAATATAGGGGATAGAAAGAGGAAAAACAAAGTCTTCTGTCCTAAGGAGCTAAAAATGAGGATAGGAGCACCATCAATTCAGTCAATAACATACATGATGAAAGGTGGAAAGGCATAAGAAAGAGAGCACCAAAATGACACGAGAGATGTTGGGAAGGTAGGGACCACTCTCATCTTAGCATGGGGGAGATGGAGAAAATTCAGGGAAATCACAGGCAACACCTGAAGCTGACCCAGGAGGATTATAATAGGCAGGAGGAGATGCCCCAGTGAAATGTCATCCATAAATATAGGAGCAGACAGATCTAATTCAGGTAAAAATAATCTGTTGTCCTTTCCACAACCAGGTATCTGGGTAACACAAGTCACTACTTAAAAATTTCTACTGTTTCCAATGAGGCAAAATCTTCATCTATCAATTGCAGATGTATGGAGGTGTGCAGAGGGGCAAAAACAAAAAATTTATGTGCCTTTTCCCAAGTCACACAAAGGGTTGGGAGTGGGAGTGGGAGGAATAACATCATTGCCTATTTCAAATGCTCAAGTTCTATTTTGCAGCATACTTACAAAATAATTTTTGCAGTTACTCTGCTTTAATTTCATCCTGCATTATTTATATGTCCCACAAGGTATCATGTACCATGACACTGTCTTCTATTAAGGACATTTTATCAAACACATATTACTGGGCAGTTAGATGGTGCAGTGGATAGAGCACTGTCTCTAGAGTCAGGAGGACCTGAGTTCAAATCTTGCCTCAGTCACTTATGTGTCAATACCACATTCCTTCCAGAAGGAATGCAGAATACTCTGGTTGACTCATGCTTGGGCAACCAGTCTCTTCCATGTACACTCTAAGTCTCATCACTGTGCCTTTGAAGGGGTTATACACACACACACACACACACACACACACACACACACAAACACACACAAGTTCCCTGCTATTTTACTTCAGTGAATCCTAAGTTTCCTTGGAAGTTCACCTTTGACATGAGGCCTTCTTCTATTTTATCTCCCCCCCCAAATCTATTTCTATATTCATTCTGCACAAGCCAACACATGCCCACAGTCCATATGTTTTCTAAAAGCCCTGCCGACTTAGCACATGTACTGGCCCATGCTCTTGATGAAGACCATTTAACTGATTTAGGTAAGATTTGCAGAGTCCAACCCATAAGAGCCAAGATTTTCATCAGATTTTGGCAGAGACCTAGCATAACCAAGTATTTTAAATTTTCCATCTTTTTTTTTTTTTTTTTTTTTTGCTTTTTCTACTGGAGATGCCCAAAGATAATCCCTCATCTCTCCATGTCACAGAACAGCAATTTGCTGATCTCGGCTTGAATAATTTCACAAGGCCACTGGAGGAGGCAAGGAAGCAACACTCTTCAGAGCAATGGCTACAGTGTTGTTCTGAAGAGTTGGAGAAATGTTCAGATTGTTAGTGATCGTTTCAAGTGTTTTAAAAAGACCTCTCCAGTGCTTCCCCATCCCTCTGCTGACTGGCCCCAGGCTGCCCTCCCCAAGGGAGTAGTGAAGGGACTCAGCACTGACAGAGTGCTGCCAATGGACTGATATAAATAGAATTTCCTTGGAAGAGCAGTTTAAGAATACTTTTCAAAGCTACAGAAAAGCTTGATTTGAAGGTTCTTTGCATAAGACACATCAACATTGACCTCTTATCACTAATTATATCTTTTCCCAAAAATTATTAAATGCTATAACTAGTTGATAATTTAGCTAAAGAAAATATTTAGCTAAGATGTAGTTCAAAGAAGTATGCTTGTTTTCATAGAGTTGCTGTAGAAAGAGAGTTTGCTGTCACTGAAATGTCCCACTGAGTATAATTCTCTTCATTGTGGGGATGCAGAAAAGGATGTGCAATACCAGAAGGCATTCCCAGCATATATGTACATTTAACAACTCCCATATTACATGAACTTTATAATTGGACACTTCCTTACACGTGCTGGATAGTTGATTGCATGGAAAGAAACTAATGGAACTTCTCGTGATAACCAGTCATGTTTTTATCCCATTCTCTAGGTCCATCAGAACCCAGAAATATCTGAAAATGGAGAGCATTTCATAATTCAAAATAATTCTTTAACCAAAGTATTAGAAGGCATCTGTCATCATTAGATTGTGAAATGCTAGTACTATAACTCAAGGTACAAGTTCATGTGAAAGTGAGTCATCATTCTTTCATTATGTGACTACAATGAGATATAGAAAGAGGCAATTAAAGGAATCCAAAAAATTAAGGGTTTCATGAAGTTCTTGGTGCTTAGGTAACCTATAGCCATCCTAGACTGCTATAATTTTGACAATAAAAATTAAATTCATTTTTATATAACTACAAATTATCTTCATTCAACAAGATTTTATCAAGCACCTATATATTAGGTAATAAGAGCACAAGGACAAAAAGGGAAACAGTCCCTAGGACTGTACCAGCGTTCACACCCCCCACCCCTGACACACATACCCCTAATATATAAAGTATTTATCCCCTGAAGAGGGAGACTGGAAGAGGTCAGAAGCTAAAGAGAACAAGTTGTGACTACAAGAAAGCAGCACATCCCCAAGGATAGAAGACAGTACACACACACAAAGGCAGGGAAAAGAGGCAATACAAATACAAAAATGCAAATATCTCCTAGTAATTTGAGAAAAGAGAATAGTGACATCAAAAGAGATTTAGTAAAGAGGTGATTCCCAAAGTCATACATTACAAGAAGGCAAGACCCCTGAAAACTTGAATTAAAGCAGGGACTGACAGGAGGACATGTGAAAGAGTGGTCTGGGCTAATGAAAAAATGAAGTATATAGCATGATATCAATGACCATCTGAATAGGAATGGGTAAAAAAACAAACCTAAAAGAACCAGCTACTTAGGAGGAAGGGAGAGAGGGAGATACCTAAGCAACTAAAGGGACCAGAGATGAATTACAAAGGAAGTAGAACTGAGGATGTTTAAGGCATGAGGTCCAATCCCTGCAAAAGTTTTATGAGGAGAGGCAAAAGGCTGTGTATGAGGAGTAGCAATACAAATTCACATTAAAACAATGAATTATATTCCCCCATTAAACAAAAATCACATAAGGGAAGAAGAAACAAAACACAAAAACTATTTGCTCAGAGATTTTACAGAATGATTGCTTAACAAAATTAGACATATTAGTTTTTATCCCCAGTATAAAACCATTTGCTAACTAGAAAAAATTTGTATTGAATGTGAAGGCTGTCCTGTATTTCTTATATTTAAGACATCCAGTATGGATTTTCCATTATTCAATGATCTCTAATGCCTCTTTGGGATCTATAACTATGAATCAATATTTTAATTTATTTACTTGAGAAACATGGCATGCATGACCTAATGAATAGTAAGAGATGGTCATCAGACATACTTGTGCACAAGTTCACTTCTGATGCAGCCTAGATGTGACCCTGTTCATGACACCGAAACAACAAGGGAACCAGGGACCTAAGATGCAGAAAAGGTGCTGATCTTCACTGGTCTAGGAGTTCTCATTGGAAGTTCCTAACACAAATGAATTCACATCATTTTTCTGTTGTTTAGTCATTAGCTGACTCAACTCTCACAGATCTCATTTGGGTTTTCTTGGCAAAGATCCTAGAATGGTTTGTCATTTCTTTCTCATTTACAGATGAGAAAATTGAGGCAGCATGTTCGTCCTTGACAAACAGACGAATTGGATTTTTGAGTGAGAGGTGCTATTCTCAAGTGACTAGTCTCACTTTCTCTTCAGAGCCATCTGGGCCCAGTGACCAGATATGATCAGGATGACTGGAGATGGTCCTGGATGGGAGGTGAAGTGACTTGCCCAAGGTCAAGTGTCTGACTCCAAAGTCAGTGCTCTGTCCATTGTGCTACAAGGCTGACTGATTTTGGCATTAAAAGGAACCTCAAAGGTCATAGAGTTCAATGCCCATGTGTTTCATGTGAGAAAACTGAGACCCTGAGAGGACCAGGGATTTGTGAAAGTCCTGAGAGATCTGAGAGATTTGATCTATTTAGTGTGTGGATTAGCCTCTCTTCTCCCCACACAAACGGGGGGGGGGGGGGGGGGACAAAAAGTGGGAGAAGGAAAGGCATACTGCTGCCACCACTCAAAATTCCAAAGAGGACTGTCAATGAACTCTCTGCACCCCCCCCACCCCATTCAGGCTGATGCCAGTCACACTATTAGAAGAGTGCAACAGGTCTAATCAGTTGTGACTTTCCTGTGAGAAATCTGGTCTTCTTAGTCTCTCCTTCATCTCTTCTCCATCTGCCCCTCACATGAGCAGGTTCTCAAGTAGGTCTGACCCTCAGTTTGGTCCTTCCTTTGGGACTGCCCCTAATGCTGCCATATCCTTTCTTCCAGTTTTCAATCATGCTATTATTGTTTTCTAGATCCTTTTAGCTCAGTACTAAGTGCAAGGCACCCAGAAAGCTGTTGATAAATGTTTGCTGGTGGTGATAAAATATCCTGGACCACTGGCATCCTTTTGTGGCTTCCAGGGCCAAAGAACTAACTTCCAAGTGACTCCTGATGACTAACCTCTGTCCTTCATAAGGCAGGTTCTTAGAAAGCAGTCTTTTGCAGGACTGTACTCCAAGCACAGGCTGCACTCTCTTGGCACAGCCCTAGAGAGCTTAAGGTTCACCTCCACATAGAAGCCCAGGTCACATTATCCCATTATAATACTTCCTTCAGAGTCTTACAATACACATATGCATTTCAGGAAGGAACCCCATGGGTTTCAATTATGCTATTAAAAAAGACTTGACTACACACTGATATTTTTAAATTGACAACTCCAGTCATTCTCTGTAAGGGGTAGATCTCCCCCAAGCAGTATAATCTCCTTTTTGTGCAGGTGGTATTAAACCAGACTATCTACTGAAAAATGCAAACTGAAACTATACTTTTGAATTCACAGAAAGGGCCTAATTATGGGAATCATCTCTGAAGCTGGCTGCTTCAAAGTTATGATACACATAAGCTGGCCTAACCAGAAAGCCCCGTTTTTTCTCAACTTAGACTAGATTCCTATTTAGAATCAAATTCAAATTTCTACTGTTATTTGTTTCATGAAGTAGCAGAGACATAATGCAATCAGATATGTTGTTATTTAATCATAATACATGAATACAATAGCAACCCTCCTTTGCTTTTGAGAGGGGGAAGATAAGAGAGTAAATGACACAATAAAGAAAAGTATATCCAGCAAACAGGTTTTTCTAAGTGAAAAGTTATCTTTATCAGTATATCAGACTACAAAGGAGTCTGATATCTAGCAACAAGTTGGTAGTCAAAGAGAGGGGAGAAAAGTGAAGAACAAAAATACATCTCATTCTAATAACATATTCAATAACAAATTGGAAAGATGGGAGATTTCCCTCTTTCAGTGGTTCTTAAACTAGGGTACATGAAACCATGGAAAGATTTCAGAGTATGACCTAAAACAGGAAATCAATTTCCTTTCTATTCTCACTAACCTCTAGATGAAACTTAGTGTTTCCCTCAATGTGAGTGTGAATCCATAAGGGTCTAGAGCACAAAAAAATTAAGAACCCCTGACTGAGAATTGACAGAAGAAGCAGCTTAAGATCAATGTGACTGAAAAAATAAAAATAAAAAGCACTACTGCTAAAGAAAAAGTGTATCAATCAGAAGCTTAGTTTTGTTTTATTATTTTAAGTATTAAATATTAAATATGCCCAGAGATAACATGACCCAGGTGGACCACAACCACTTAAGATACCGGACCAGGGCTGTTAGCAGGACAAGTCTGCATTAATATCCCCTCTTATTCTATACAGGGGTAGGAGGGAGGGAGGAGAGCAGGTGCTCTTCCCTCTTATTTGCCCTATTGCTTTTCTTTACAAATCCATTCCCTAATAAGGTGCCAGATAGAGGGGAAGTTAGTAACACTGATCCTGAGCAGTTCTTTCTTATTTTAAGATTTTTTTCAGGAAGCATAAGACAATATATTAAAATCCAATCAGCCATTTATTTGTTTAGCTGATTTCTAGCAATGAAATAGGCAATCGAGAGAGAAGATCCAGAGTATTGAGCTTTCTTCCTACAAATTCAAAGTTAATGACATCAAAGAAATATCTGGTAAAGGATTCAAGAAGCCAACCAGCAAGAGTCAGCTATTCAGTTTCTCCCACAAATAAACAGACCCTCCATTCTCAGGACCAGCACACATAATAAATATGGACTTTTTTTTAAAAAAGAATAAACAGTGGAATACTGCTCTTTACTATGTCTGCCCTGCAAACCTAGGTTGAAGTCCAAAGGAAAGTCATTACTTCTAAAAAAGCTGGCAACAAAGAAATCCAGAAGCTGGGTTGTCCCTACGCCAGTACCTCTGCCTGCCTTCGCCCCCTGGTGGTCATAGAATTCAAAGGGGCCAACATACACATGACCTTGCACCAGCAACTAAAAATTAAAAGTATCCTTTTTATTTAAAGAAAATTCTTCGATGATGCAAAAACATGGCAGAGTCAAAGCAGAGGCCTTAAGGTGATTGTGCTCAGAAGTTGTTCTTTTAATACTGCCACAGGGCCCGGAGGATGCCAGAAAGCATTTTAACCAAGAGAAAATACAGATATGGCAGAGATTTAAATTTTAATCCATTCATAAATATAATATAGTAAAACTTCTTTCTTGTTACTTTCAAAAATAAATAGGTCTAGGAATAATGATGGTTGCTGTTTTGGTTTTTTTAATACTGGCACAGCAGTTACTGATTTTGCCTACAATCATCATGCTCATATCTTATTTCTGGTTATTAATATCTTACTCATTTTAATCAAATTGAAAGGGTTTTAAAAAAAACCTACATGGGAGTGATGATCAACATTGATGGACTTGCTCGTTCCATCAGTGCAACTATCAGGGACAATTCTGGGCTGTCTGCAATGGAGAATACTATCTGTATCCAGATAAAGAACCTTGGAGTTCCCTTTAATTTAGAAAATTTAGAAAAAAAACATATCTTATTGTCTAATCTTGCTATCTCTTATAATTTTTGTTTCTTTCTTAAGGATATGATTTCTCTCTCATCACACTCACTTTGGATCAATGTACAACATGGAAACAAAGTAAAGGCTGACAAATTGCTTTCTGTGGAGGGAGTGGGGGAGGGAAGTAAGATTGGGAGAAAAATTGTAAAGCTCAAATAAAATCTTTAATAAAAAAAAAAAACTTTCTCCGTCCATGACTGTACATTGATGAAGATATGCACATTGCTGTCTGCAAAGGATCAGAGGTGGCATTATGTCTGTGAATCTGCTACTGATACATCAGCTGAGCAGCATCCATCTATTTAATTTGATAATAAGTTTCCCTGTTTTTAAATTAAACCTTGAACTGTACACCTGAAATGATTCTCAAGAGTAAAGTATGAGAAATGTGACATATCCTATTTCTGATTTTAAAACTGCAGCAAGGAATAAAAGAAAGGGCTAGAAGGGTCTTTAAAAACTAAGGTATACTTTATTAAGATGGAAATTCACTTGGTCCCATGCAAATGCTAATACTTCTATTTAGACATATGGGTTCAGTTAGCCACTTCAATTCCCTCCAACACACCCTGCCCTGAGGTTTCACCTCCTGCTTTCAATTCAGTTTCTTCCATTCTCTACCAATTTCTTCCCTAGCCTCTTGGTTATCCAGCAACCTTTTCTGTGAGTATGTACAAGAAGGAACAGAAACTGTAATAGAAAAGTGTAATAGAAATGTGAAGAAGGGAGGGTTTTGGAGGGAAAAAATAATGAGTTCAGCTTTTGACATGTTGAGTTTGAGAAGCCTAAGGGACTGGAGCTCAGGAGAAAATCTAGGACAGAATGGATCTGGGAATCATCTGCATAGAGATGATAATTGCACTCCCTTCTCAACTCTTCTTAGAAATCCTCACTTCCCTCAAGGTTCAAGTCTAAAGCCACATCCTCCTAAAACAAACAAACACACACACACACACACACACACACACACACACACACAATAATAAGAATGGAAATTTTGCAGAATCGTCAGATGAGTCAGCAGATGACAAAAATTTTAGAAATTCAGAAATATATATATATATATATGCAACAGTATACTTCTCTACAAAATAAGGGTCAAAAATTTTATGTGGATTTTTCAGATCACGAGGACACTGCATCCCTAATCCCTGCAATATGTAAAGGAAATACATCTATAGACATATGTCCTCCTGAGCTCAGTCCTATATCAAAACGTCTATTAGATATTTTTACCCAGAAGTCCCAAAGGTACCTCAAACTTAATACATCTAAAAAAAAACCTCATATTCTTCCTCATCCCAGTATTCTAAGGTTCAAAACTGTACTACTCTTACCCTTAAATGCCACATTCTCCCCTAATTTCATGTAACCTATCAGTTGTCAAATCTTATCAATCTTATCAATAGTCAACATTTCCAGAACAATTATATTTTACTCCTCTTAATACACTATGGTCAAATTGGCTTTCCTGCTGATCCTGGCCAGAGGAATTCTATCTCATATCTCCTTACCTCTGTATAAACAGTCTTCCATGTTTGTTCCTTATCCTATCTGCCTCATAAAATCTTTAAATGCCTTCAAAGCTGTGCTCAAATGATACCTACATAACCCTTTCCAGGTCTCCAAATCCAGTCATGACTTTTAATCAAAATTAAATGGTATTTATATTATATATGACAAGGAAACTTTATGAACTACCACAGTTAATACTAAATTATCAGGGTAATACTTTATCCACCTTAATAAAATAATAACAAAATTCATTTGGGGAAAAACCTCTAGATTACAATATCAAGGGAAATAGTGAAAAGAAATACAAATAAGGGAAAAGCACTTCCAGACCCTAAACTTTATTATAAAGCAGAAGTCATAAAACCATCTGGTATTGATTTAAAAAAAAAAAAAGTAGAGAGATAGACCAGTGAAAAAGACCAAACAAGGAAGAATCAATAAACAATGGAACTCAATAATTGAGTGTTCAAGATAATGGAAAACAAATTATTTAGAAAGGAATTCCTTATTTGATTAAAAAAAAAGCCATCTGGCAGAAATCCGGTTTAAACTAACACCTTATGTCATATTTCACAATACTTTCTAAATAAATATATAACATTAATAATAAAGATTACATTTTCTTAAATTTGGAAAGAAATCAATATATACTCTCACAGCAATGTGTAGAAGATATACTTAACCAAACAAGGAAAAGAGGAAATTACATAAAATAAAATAGATAATTTTATTACACGAAGCTGAGAAGCTTTAGTACAAATAAAATTAAAATATATAGGAAAATAAAGGAAAAATTAAATAAGGAATAAAATCTTTGATAAGAGTTTGGTATCCAAGATATATCCAAGAAATTTACAGAGATTTATCAAACCAAAAGTCATTCCCAAATAGATAGTTAGTCAAAGGATGTGAACAAACAGATCTCAAAAGAAGAATTATAAACTATTAACCACAAGCAAAAATATCCCGAATCCCTAATAATAAGATAAATGCAAATCAAAACAACCCTGGGGTTTCATTTCACATCCTGAAAATTGGCAAAGATGACAAAATGTGAGAATAGTTGATGCTGGATGGGCTATGGGAAGATAGATACACTGGGGAATTGTTGGTGGAGCTTGAATTGGTATAGCAATTTGGAATTATGCAAATAAAGTGACTAAATTATCCATCTCCTTTGAACCAGAGATTTTATTAGTGGCTTTATACCCCAAGGAGGTTATTGAGAAGAAAAGTCCCCATATACACCAAATGTTTAAAGCACAACTTCTCAAAATAGCAAAGAACAAGAAACAAAGAAGATGTCCACTAACTGAAAAATGACTAAACAATTTGTGGTATATGAATGTAAAGGGAATATTAATGTTGAAAATGATAGAATACTGAAAAACCTGGAAAGATCCAAATGCATTGATAGGGGTCAAGTGACTAAGAAAATAATACTCACACATGCTACAACATGACAGAATAAACACATGCCATGAATGAATGAATGAATGAATAAATAAATAAATAAATGAATGAATGAATGAGTGAATGAATGAATGAATGAATGAATAAATAGATGAGCTTAGCAGTACTGTTGGAAATTAAAAAACAGCCTGGCTTGAGAAAATAAAGATAAAGAAATATTCCTATACTACTTCTAAGCAGGAGTTCCATAAATATTGCACGTTTAATGTATTTTCACTTTTTCAATGTATTAAATTGGTTAAATTGACTTTTTCTTCTCTTTTTGTCTATTTTCTTATGGTTTTATATATATATAAGATGATTCTCTAGTAGGAAGAGGGGGAAGGATACTGAGAGGAAATTCTGGGGATATCAAAAAAATTAATAAAATGGAAAGTCCATTAAACTGTGCTTTAGCAATTAGTAAGCACATAATAAAAACTTTATTTTTATAATGCAACAGAAACTACCCAACATTGGAGGATTGAACCAACAGAAATACAAAGGATCTTTATCAAACTATATTAAGCAAAATTTGGAAGGTCTAAATAACTGGAAAATTCAGTTTTTATATTTGAGTCAGATTCAGCAGAAATAACAATTCCCATCAATCAACTTAATATAATACTAACAAAAATAACAAAACAAAATCCAATGAAATTTATCTGGAAAACAAGTGGGGAAGAACATGAAGAAGCACTAATGAATAAAAGAAGTTGATCAAGGTAGTCCTGAACTAGAGCAAAACTACTTGGCAATAGGGAAAACTTAGATATATTTCTCAAGGAATTAAAGACTAATTACCGGACAAGTTATTAAATATAGATGCATTTGACAGATCACCAGAAATGAAAAACTAGGGAATGGATTTTGTAAATGCACTTGTGGAAAACTGGTTGAGAATTTTGAAGAAAAGAGACCCAAATATTATACCAAGTATTCATTTTATTTTTTCTTTATTTTATATTTATTTATTCTTTTTGTACAAATATTGTTTTTATACATTAATAAAATATTCTTGTTTAAGAGAATACCCCCTCCCTCACTTGAGTGATAAAGGGGAGAGAAAAAAACTAAAATTAAAATAAAAAAATAATAATAGTAATAATTGTAGGTATGGCCAGGTGATGCAAAGGATGAAGCACCAGCCCTAGAGCCAGGAGTACCCGAGCACATATCTGGCCCCATACACCCAACAATAACCCAGCCATGTGTCATGCAAGCCACCCCAACCCCAATGCCCTGCAAAAACCCAAAGAGAGAGAGAGAGAGAGAGAGAGAGAGAGAGAGAGAGAGAGAGAGAGACCCAAAATAAAATTAAATAGTAATAAATAGTAATAATAGTAGGGGTGGCTGGGTGGTGGACAGATCATTGGCCCTTGAGCCAGGAGCACCCGGGTCCAAATCCGGCCTAAGACACCCAAAGATCACCCTGCTATGCAGCTCCAGGCAGGCCACCCAGCCCCATTTGCCCCACACCCCCCCCCAATAATAATAATAATAAAAAATGTGCTTCAGTCTTTGTTCCCATTCCAACAACTCTGTCCCGGGTGGATCACATTCTTTATGGTAAGTCCATTGCAAAAGTTGCTTCCATATTTTTCCACCATTGCTGATCGCAACTCCCTCCTTTTGTATTTCTCCACTACCATGTACTACATTTTCTCTCTCCTTTCACTCTGACTCTGCTGTAGGGTAGCTGAGTGGTGCAAGCGGACAGATCCCTGGTCCTGGGGCCAAGAGGCCCTGAGCCCCCAAGCCCCCGAGCCCCCAAGCCCCCATACCACCCCTTAGGCCCAGCATCCACCTGGCCCTGTGGTCCCGGACAGGCCATCCAATCCCAGCCCCTTGCAAGAAGTAAAAAAGAAAATGTTTTATATCTGCCCATTCTCCCCCTATGGTCCATCCTCTCCTCCATCACTGACATTACCCCCCTTTCCCCCTGTCCCCCCCTTCTTACTCCAGATGCCTATACCCCATTGAGTATATATGCTGTTTCCTCTCCTAACCACTTCTGATGAGAGTGAAGATTCCCTTATTCCCCCTCGCCTTCCCCCCTTCCATATCATTGCAATAGCTCATTGTAATAAAGAAAAATCTTATTATATGAAATACCTTGGCCTATTCCCCCTCTCTTTTTTCTTTTTCCCATTACATTTCCCTTTTTTTTCTATTGACTCCATTTTTGCACCATATTTTATCTTCAAATTCGGCTTTCTCCTGTGCTTCAACTATAAAAGCTCCCTCTACCTGCACTATTAACTGAGAAGGTTCATGAGTATTATCAGTGTCATTTTTCTATGCAGGAATACATGCAGTTCATCATCATCATTAAGTCCCTCATATTTTCCCCTTCTCCTCCACTCTCTATGCTTCACCTGAGTCCTGTATCTGAAGATCAAACCTTCTGTTCAGCTCTGACCATTCCAACAGGAACATTTGAAATTCCCCTGGTTCATTGAAAGTCCATCTTTTTCCCCTGGAAAAGGACATTCAGCCTTGCTGGGTAGTTGATTCTCAGTTGCATTCTAAGCTCTTTTGCCTTCTGGTATATTATATTCCAAGCCCTACGAGCTTCCAGTGTAGTTGCTGCTAAGTCCTGTGTGATCCTGACTGCAGTTCCACGATATTTGAACTGTGTCCTTCTGGCTGCTTGTAATATTTTCTCTTTGACTTGGGAGTTCTGGAACTTGACTGTAATATTCCTAGGGGTTGGTTTTTTGGGATCTCTTTCTCGGGGGGATCAGTGGATTCTCTCCATTTCTATTTTGCCCTCTGCTTCTAGAATGTCAGGGCAATTTTCCTGTAGTAATTCTTTGAAAATGATGTCAAGGCTCTTTTCCTGATCTTTTCTAAGTCTGTTTTCCATATCAGTTGTTTTTTCAATGAGATGTTTCGCATTTTCTTCTAATTTTTCATTTTTTTGGTTTTGAAGTAATGAATACTGGTTTCTCGTAAATTCATCAATCTCCCTGAGTTCCATTCTTTTGTCTGAAGGATTTGTTCTCCTCAGAGAGTTTTTTTATCTCTTTTCCATCTGGCCAATTTTTCTTTTTAAAGCATTCTTCTCCTCAATAACTTTTTGAACTGTTTTATCCATTTGACCTAAGCTGGTTTTTAGCATGCTATTTTCTTCAGTATTTTTTTGGATTTCCTTAACTAAGCTGCTGACTTCATTTTCATGTTTTTCCTGCATCTCTCTCCTTTCTTTTCCCAGTTTTTCTTCTAACTCCCTCATTTGATTTTCAAAGTCTTTTTTGAGCTCTGTCATAGCCTGAGCCCAATTTCTGTTTTTCTTGGAGTCTTTAGATGTAGGAGCTTGTACTTCCTCATCTTCAGACTGAGTATTTTGATCCTTCTTGGGCTCATTTGCAAAATATTTCTCAATGGTGTTCCTCTTATTTCTCTGCTTGCTCATTTTTCCCAGCCTGGGCCTGGTTTTGGGGTGCTTCCTGAGCTTTTGGGAGACTCCCATAAGGGTCTCAGTGTGTGAGGCTCTATCCTCCCTCCTGGTCTGTAAGTGACCATATGCACCCCCCTCTGAATGTGGTCAGAACCCCAGAGTCCTGTTCCAGGGGCAGAGGACAGAGCTCTACTCTGCAGTCTCTTTCTCTTCACTCCCCTCCCTAGGTTCAATGGGCTCATGCCCTGGGGGCTCCTGCTTACTGGCTCTGCCTGCTTCTGTTCCTGGATCTGGGCTACAGAAAGACCACATTGCTTGCTGTGTGCCCTGAGGGCTGGGCTTCAAGTGCTCTGCTGCTCTGGCTGAGGTCCCCTGCTGTTCTCCCACTTTGTGCCCAGTGCTTCCCGGGGTACAGCTCAGGAGACTCCCCTGCTGCTGTGAGCCCTGGCTCCCAGCACCCTGGGGCTGCCTCCGGGAGGCTGAAGTCCTTTCACTCTGGTGGGCCACCAGTCTGGCGGGCCGCCCCTCCGACCCCAGGAAGCAGAGCCTTTCTGCTCTTTTCCAGGTTACCTTGAGTAGGAGAACTACCTCACTGGGTTCTGTCTCTCGAAAGTTTAGTTAGAGTCCTTACTTTGGAAGTTTTATAAGAGAGCTTCTAAGAGATGTTGCTCTCTTGTCCTCATCTTGGCTCCGCCTCCCCCCAAGTATTTATTTTAACTGTATAAAAGTTAAATTTAAATTTATTTTTAAATTTTGAGAAGACTCAACTATGAAACTCAAACAAAAGAATTTTTTAGGGAAAAGACAGAAGTGTTTGATTATATATATTATAGATGTACATATACATAAAAATTGAAAGATAAAATATTTATAGCATGTTTTTATGGCATATATTTATAGCATAATAAATATTTATGGGGAAATATTTATAGCAAATATGACAAATTACTAAAATTGATGTTCAAAAATATGAAAGAAATTATTAAAAAGTGACAGTGATAATGAGAATATGAAAAGATAATTTTCAAAGGAGAAACAAACTGTCAAAAATTACTTGAAAATTCAACCTCAGAGATAAAAGTAATTTTAATTAAAACAACATTGAAGTGCAATGTCTCATTACACTAGCAGAAATAATAAAAAGCAATGAAAGTGAGTGCTAGCTAAATTACAGGTAACAGGCATGCTCATTTTTGAAGAGTAATTTGGCAAGGACCAAGTGAGAGTTTTAACCACAAAATTCCAAAGTTGAGAATTGCTCTGAAACTTAATAAAAAACAAACTGCCTAATCAAACATTTTCATAGTATGTAGTTTTCTTAAACACTTTTATACATCCAATTGCAAAAACTGGAGTTGACCTAATGTCCCCCAAATTGTAGAACATTAAAATAACAGAATACAATTATACAATTAAGAAGTTTGAAAAAATGCAAAAAAGATACAAAAGAATATTCTATCAAATAATGCAACATGAAAAGAAAGAACTGTAATAATATAGCATATATTCATTAAAACATGATATGAAAAAAAGCGAATGAAAATCAATACAACTAAAGAATCCTGTGGTAGCTCAGTGAGTGAACCAGTAGATAGAAAACTAGCCCTGGGATCAGGAAGAACTAATTTCAAACCTCAGACACTTGAGACTTAACCCCACTGACTTGTAAAAAGCCCCCCTCCCCTGCCACTAAAAAAAAACAAACAAACAGTTGGTCATTAAGAGGGAACAACTGAAAAACTTGTGGCACAGTGGCACAGTAGATAGAGCACTAGTCCTGGAGTCAGGAGGACCTGAGTTCAAATATGGTCTCAGTAACTTGATAATTACCTAGCTATGTGACCTTGGGCAAGTCACTTAACCCCCACTACGGGGGGGGGGGGGGGGGGGGGGGGGGGGGGAGAGAGAGAGAGAGAGAGAGAGAGAGAGAGAGAGAGAGAGAGAGAGAGAAATTTCATAAATTGTAATTAATGGATTAAAATATAAAGTTCAAAACAAGTCAGTTGAATTGACATTCAATTTTACTTTGTTAATTAAAATTTTAATTTCTAAAGAAAGTAAATGGTTTTTACCATTTCTCTGGCACTAGCCAGTTTAAAATACATATAGATTGGTGGTACATAACAATCTGGCACTCAACCACATGCATTCATTTTCCTTTGTAATATTTGTATTAGTCAATACTAGCATCTTCTGGTCGGACTTTATAAAATAACATATCCACAAATATAAAAAACAGAAGTTGTAGGAAAAAAGGTTATATTAAGTTTCACTCTTTTGCAGTTTCCCTTTCACTTTTCCAGAGTTTGTTACTAAAACTGGCAAGCTCCAACAAAATCCATCTCCCATTGCAGAATTAACTAATCCTTTATGAGAAGAAAAACTGTGTTAGGAATAAAAAGAAATAAGAAATTGAGAACCATTAACTTCTATTGATCCAAAATAGAAGGTGAGGAGCCATCGAAGGCTCCAGCACCTGAAGGAACATGAATCACAGAATTTTAAAACAGAAGCTTCAAGCAGACAGAGGCTCAGCCAAAGGCAAGACAGCTTCCCGTCAGTCACATTTGCCAAAAAGAGAAGACACTAGTTTTCTACCCCAACTTCAGTCAATATATTGACATTTACAAAAAGGCCTGTAAATTTATAATAGGGAACCAGTGACCTGTGCAGCTTGCCAAATCATGATTTACATTTCCTAAAAGGTGTCTACTAATTGCAAAATGCACAAGAAGCATCAAGAAAGTAGAATTAGTGGCTCTGCACAGCATTAATTTTAAATGTCTCAAACGCAGAGTGCATCTGAAATATAGCCCAAGAATGACCCAGCGGGTAAAAATTCCATTTCAAGTTGTGGTTACTAGATAACAAATCAATGAATTTTAGCAACAACTGGTGCACTGATATAATAGGAAAAAATAATAATGATGTGTATTGTAAGTCAATGATGAAGAAAACATGCAAATTATAAAATAATTTTTAATTCACTGGGATATTACCTTGTCAAAGACAATAAGTATAATATAGGAATCATGGGAGGTTTCTAGTGTTAACTTAACACTACACAATTATGGAAATTTTGAGGATAATGAGGAAGGATGGAAGGGTATTCAGAAGTGCAAAAAGCATATAAGCAAGTGACTATTTGTAGAGAGGAAATGGTTACAGAAAAGAAGACCAATGAATTATTTATCAGGAGGGTTTTTAAAAAACAACTATTAAACATACTGACAGGAAATTCATGGCCTGGTGCAAAGTATGCTAGACCTGAAGTCAAGAGAATTCCAGTAGTAGGTGGAGGAAACCTCTTCTCAAAGGCCACCATCAACCATAACCGCAACCAAAAGCCTTAAAGGTCCTTAACTTTAGAATCACATGCAAAAGGGATCTAGGACAAGCACAAAAAAGGCAAGTACCCCTGTACCAATGGTCAGTCACCTAGTCTCTGCTCAAAGGAAAGAAAGAGAACACTAAATAAAAGTAGGGATAAAGTCATGGAACTGAACAACTTCTTCTGAGGTCAAGAGTTAAGCTACTGTACTAGAGTATAGACTGCAGGAGACAGCCAAAATATCTTACAGTCATTTTTAATCTAAAACACTGTCCACTACTTTCAATTTCATTTCATTTCACTTCAGTGAATGTGTTCCCGATTATATTCCAGTATCAACCAATCCACTTATGAACAACTTTAATTGTTTTTCCTTACACAAAACCTAAATCTGTCTCCCTACTTCTGATTCCTGACTCTGACTGGAGGATTAGCTTTCAAGACTTCCTGGAAATGTGACCCTGGAAAATTGAGCAAACCTATTTAAGCCTCAGCATCCTCACCAATGAAAGTGAAATAAGAATATTTGCAATGAAATACAGTGGACCACAAGGACAGTTCACCTCTGGTAATGTATGACTCAACCTTCTAGGGACAAAGACAACCAGAAGTTGAAAAAAATGAAGTCATAGATCCAAAAAAAAAAAAAAAACCAAACCAAACAAAACAAAACAAACGTAAAAACTCTCTGCCCGCACAGGACTGCTGTGAGAAAATACTTTGGTAAACCCTGATGTGTCATTAAAATGCATTTGTCATTATTATTTTTGCTAATAATAATGAAATTTTGTCAGCAAGATGCAAATTTTTGCAGAACTTTTAAAAGTATAGCATAAATTATCTGAAATCCATTATATTCTATTATACAGCAACTGTCATCAGCTGAGATTATAGAAAATTTCCTTTTATTTTTTTGATTTGTAGTTCTGTTGACTTAAGGGCTTTCAAACTGATTTTTTTCTACTCCTTTCAGAGATATGAAGGGGGGAGGGAGTAGGTCCCCATTCTATCTATGACGGATAAGGGGTCAGTACTTATAAGAAAAGATTTATCTTACACTGAGATTACTGAAGGTAAGATATAATTGGCCACTTTCTAATGAAATAAGTTCAGTGCATTTCATTAGGCTATTGATACTGAATATCCAGATCCATAAAATTAGTAAATGGAAACTGTTCAAGCTAAGCCAACATTCATAATTTCAACTGCATCACTGCCAGACAGTTATTTCATTGTTCTCACCTAGTTCTAGTTTTCTTTGATTACTTATTCTTATATTATCAGATTAATGATAAATATGAAAATAAATGGTAAACATAAATCTATTGTTATTACTGTCAGATAAACTTATAGCTACTTTATTAAGTTTGGGAAATGTATCAGATCAATATATTAGCCATATTAGCTGTTACTATTAGGTTTGCTGATTTTAAGGACACATTTAATCCAAAATTCAAGCAGTGAAGGTTCTCAAACAATGACTCTCACCTGAACATCAAAATTATAAAATTATCTATTACATAACTGATACATAGAAAAATTGCTCAATGAATGGTCATTTTAGTAATATCAAGCAAAGTGTGAAACATTCATTTATTTTTGCAAAAAAATGTCATTCACCTGAGTAGGATCAATACAAAGTTAAACAAAAGTATTCCCTTATTGGCAAGATTCTCCAAACCTATTGGACATTTAACTAAAAAGAGCTATACTTCTCCCATAACTTTGTTCATGTTGCTCAAAATGGTCTCCCCCATTCTTCACCTAATTAGACCCTACTTACTCTCTACAGTACATTCATTTTCCAATGACATATTAATCTAATATGCACAAGACTTTCCCTCTCAAAAAACACAGCATTAAGGGCAACTAGATGGCTAGGTAGATAGAACATGGGCCCTGGAGTCAGGAGGAGTGCAAATTCAACCTCAGACAATTATCTAGTTGGGTGACCTTGGGCAAGTCACTTAGACCCATTGCATTGGAAAACAAACAAGAAAAAATTGTAATTTTGTCAACAAGACACTAAACTCATCCTCTTTGATCCAACAGCAGCAGGGAGGCCAAATACCAACAATATAATGAGAAACCTGGTAGTGGGCTAGAAACCCAAATACTCTCTTCAGTTGAAAACTAGTTCAAAAATCAACCTATGTGAACATAATGGAATATAGTATTATGCTGCAAGAAATGGTGAACATAAAGAATTGAGACAACCACAGGAAGATTCACAAGAATTCCAAGTCATTTTAATGCTCCGGACCTAAAGGACAGAAAAGAAAATCTACTTCCCTCATCTATATACAAAGATGGAAGACAAGGCATATGAAAGGACTTGTACAACAACTGCCATATCAGCTGATTCATCAACAAAATATATACCAAAATGGTCACCTATGGCTATAAATTCAGTAACAATTTTATCGTATATGAGTTATCCAGACACTCCTCTAATTTCATTCTCTCAACTTGGTGGAAGAGCATATTCTGATGAATCTGACCCAGCAGGAATAGTTTGGAATACAGGTCACCTGATGGTCTCCATGGTGGTCCAAAGACTAGCCACAGCTTGGAGTAAAGAGGTCCAGCGCCAGATGGGCTGTCACCTCCCAAGTGGCATTTCCCTCTCAGAAATCTGCTACTGGAGGAATACTGGCACATACAAAATCAGTTGGTGAGGTACTAAGGTGACTCCTATTCTGGGATAAAACAAAATGACTGTTATTTAATGACTCATGTCCAATGTGCCATTTTACAATCATTTTAGCACCACTGTTTGGCTTCCTTGGTAAACTGAAAATGGCAGTGATCCCTGACTCCTGCCTCCCTTCCACTAAAATCCACCTGTTTAACACAACTATTCATTTAGTGGTTCTGGATGGCTGGATGTCACAGACTTCAGAGAACCAGGAATTCAGACGAATTAAAATTGCAGAAGATACAAAGGAGAACTACTGTGTCTGAGCTGGAATTCATGTATGCTTTAAGCATACATGTATGCAAAGCACTTGACAAACATTAACTCATTTCATCCTCACAAGAAGCCTGAGAGGTAGATGCTGTTACCATCCCCATTTTAACAGATGAAGAAATAGAGGAAGGAAGAGGCAAAGGGACTTGGGCAGGGTGAGTCTGGAGTCTTTAACTTTAACTACAGCACATGTAGCTGTCTCAATAGGACTTCCATTGACCAAAGAGGAAGTGCATAGGAATGGCAACAGGCCAGGAAAAGTAAGGCCCCAGGAGAGATGCAGAATTGGGGTTAATCTTGAAAGCGAAATTGAATAACTGGAGAATTAAAGAGTTTTGAATTTAGAAGAAACACGAGCATCATCTAGGCCAACCTGTACCCAAGCAACCTAGACAACAAGACCTGGAAGACCTGAATTCAAATCCTGTTCAGAGGATCTGAGTTCACATGTGACCTAGCTGTGTGACCTTGGACAAGTCACTTGAACCCATTGCCTTAAAGAAAATTTAAAAAGGGGGCTGGGTTAAGTCACCACCCTCACTTTCTCCTCTAAAATCATCTGGATCTAGTAACCAAAAATGAATCAGGATGACTAGAGAAGTCTCTGGATGTGAAACATTTGGGGTTAAGTGACTTGTTCAGGGTCACATAGCTAGTCAGTATCAAGTGGTCAGACTGCATTGAAATTCAGGTCCTCCTGACTCCAAGGACAGAGCTCTATCTACTGTGCCACCTAGTTATCCCTATTGCATATATCCAAATCCTGTACATAAGAAGTCAGTTTAAAAAAAACAATTTTACATTTTTGCCTATTAAGCAGTATCTTCAATCAATATTTATATTTTTAAGAGGCAAATACATGCTAGATAGAGAGTATTTATATGAAGCTGGGCAAAATACAGTAATCCCTATCCTTGATGAGCTTACATTCTCTCACATTATTTTCAGGTCAGTTTTCTAGTCTTTTCAGACCTATTTGAATTCTGCCTATGCTCTCCAACTTATTGCCTACTCGTTCTAGTTTACATCATAGGCAAATGTGAAAAAGCATGCCCTCTATACCCTTTCTCTAAGTAAAAGTTAAAAATATTAAATAGAATAGCAAAAAATATATAAAATATGTTCTAGATGTTTCAATGATGCCATAACCTGGACACCACCATCCAAACTGACAGGGCATTATTAATTACTCCCTGTTCCAGGTATTACACAGATCCAACTCATCCTGGAAGCTATACTATATATCTCTTTACCATCTCAGCAAAAGAAAGACTTAAGTATTTTGTTTAAATATTGATATGCTATAACATCACCTCCCATCAACTGCCAAAAAAAGAAATTAAAGTGTGACATATGTGACCTAGACAAGGTCAGATTAGTTCACCGAGATCAATGCTTTTTTAACTGGACATCAGCTAACCACATCATTAATATCATCATCACAATTTTCCCAGAAATAAAATTCCATTTAACCTGTGCATTATAGCGATGCAAATTCAGGACATGTTTCCTTTTCATTGTTTCATTGTGTAGAGAACCTTTAAACCATCCCTGACAATTGGGGTCAGTAATCAAATGAATGAAAGAATCAGTATTTACTAAGTAAGCAACACTGAGTTCTGCTCTGACAGACACATCCTTTTCCTCAAAGATCTTGTACTCTAATGAGGGAAATAATACTTAGGAGATATCAGCTTCAAGTCAGATGCAAAAGTCACAACAGAAAAATAAAAAATGGCAATACTCTTCTTCAGTGTCTTTTCCATTAATGACAGAAAGACACAAACTTTCCTCGTCTTTGTTCTTCTTAGTGTCATTTTCATTTCCTCTGTAATGGAGCCAAAGGATTTACAGAGAGAAGCAATTGTTCTGATAACTCTTGTCAATCTTTTCCACTTTTTTTCTGTTTGTAGGATATTTTCTTCTTCAATCCTTGAAGGGTCACTGGGATTTCTTTACTTTGTTCTCATTTACCAACCTTTCTATAAATCAGTTTTACTCTTCACTGATTCTCTCTGCTGTACTCCATGTCTCAGAATCAACTCCAGTTCAAAAGATTGCAAATATAAGTTATATTATAACCTAGCCCAGCCTTTGGCAATTGAACAGTTGCTTTCTGGGCTCTTTCAATCTCTGTGATAGCCTTTACATCAGTTGAACTTCTGTATGAATTATTGATGTCATTTCTATTGTCCAGGATGCTATAATAAGACTGCCAAAAGTGTTAATGTAATCTTAGCCTGAATTAAAGGAAGCATAGATAAGAAGGTGGTAGACCCACTTCCTTCTGGTCCTGATTGGCTGATCCTGGGTTCAAGTTCAGTTAATACAGTTAATAGCTCACAATGGAAGGTCAAAGAATCCAGTGTCCAGAGAGGAATAGCTGGGTTGTTTCTTGTCCTTTGTTATCAAAGAAGACCAAAATGATGTCACTATGCTTGAGATAAATCACAGTGTGTATGACTAAGACTGATCAGACCAATACAAGCT
Source organism: Macrotis lagotis (assembly GCF_037893015.1). NCBI lineage: Eukaryota > Metazoa > Chordata > Mammalia > Peramelemorphia > Peramelidae > Macrotis > Macrotis lagotis. The sequence continues at coordinate 677,603,358 of NC_133666.1, forward strand.
CAGAATGCTCTGCCACAGGTCAGGCACAAATAGTTCATGTGAACATCTGGGGTGGGTCCTCTAAACTTTTGGATGTCACATTCCTTTGAGCTGCTGCTTCCATTCTGTCTTTCTCCTAGAACAAAGCCTCCTCACTGGTGAGAGCACTGCAGGCTGGGCGGTCCTGTGCCAGGGTCTCTCATGCTGTACAATCAATTCTAAAGTTCTTCAAGGAAACCTTCAGGGTGTCCTGATATCACTTCTAACCCCCATGTGAGCGCATACATTGTTTTGCTTTTTTTGACAAGTGTATGTCTGGCATTCTAACGATGTGTCCAGTCCATCATAGTTGCACTCCTTGTAGTAATGTAAATGCTTGTAGTAGTAAATTCTAGTCACTTTAGTTCAAGAAAGGACCTCAGGGTTTGGGATCTTCTCCTACTGGGTGATGAAGAATCTTCCTAAGACAATTTAAATGGAAACAATTCAGTTTCCTGACATGGTGTTAGTAGACTGTTTCAGTCTAAAATCTCTTTTCTCCTATACTTTCTTTGGGAGCCTCCCGAATACTGAGTTAGCTCTGGCAGTGTCAACCTCATTGTCAATATGAACATTCTTGGAAAGGAGTAAGTGAACTTTTCTAGAGTTCTCAACACTTCTTCATCCACATATGGATAATATGGTGCTGGCTGATGGAGCACCTGGGTTTTCTTGCAGTTCATTGTTAGCATAAGCAGCAGAGAATCAATCCATCCTTTGTTGCATCTTACCTTCAGAGGCTGCATTGAGGGCACAACCATCTGCAAACAGAAGATCATGTACCTACACCCTCCACTTGGTCTTGGCTTGTAGACATTGAGGCCATGCTCATCCTCATTGAAGGTGTTTGATAACATGGTTGAAAACATCATGCTATAAAGTATGAAGCAAGGAATAATTAGAAGAAAGGAATAATCAGAAAGTGAAAAATCTTGAGTTCATGCCATATGAGAATCAGTTGAGGAAACTGTTGATGTTCAGCCAAGTGAAGAGAAATTTTAGGGAAAACATAATAATGGTTCAAAACCTTCAGTATCTACAAGTCCTTGAAGGGCTGTCAGGAAGAAATAGGTGAAAGATTAAGAGGAGATTTTGTAAATACCTGCTAACAATTACAGTTCTCTAAAGGTGGGATGGGCTATTTAAGAAGATAGTGGGTGGGGTGGCTAGGTGGTGCAGTGGATAGAGCACAGACCTTGGAGTCAAGAGTACATGGGTTCAAATCCTGCCTCAGACACTTAATAATAATTACCTAACTATGTGGCCTTGGACAAGCCACTTAACCCTATTTGCCTTGCAAAAACATAAAAAAAAAAAGATAGTGGGTTCCACAGTAGTACACGTTTTCAAGCAGAAGCCAAATGAACATTTGTCATGGAGGTTATGGTAAAGGTTCCGCAGAAAACCTCTCATTTTGAAAGGTCACTCCACCTGCACTTGTGGTTCCTTCCTTTGATTAGCTAGCTTCTCTCAGAACTTTCATTTTGAGGAATGGTTCCAAGACAGTCATCTTCATTTCTCTCTGGACACCACTAGATGCAACCCTCTTTCTTTACCAAGTATCTCTTAGTGAGTGTCTGTCACTCTCTCTCTCTCTCTCCATATTGTTCTTTTTATGTATTATTCTACCATTGAAATGTAAGTTCCTTAAGGGCAAGGACTGCCAACTTTCAGTTTGTATTTATATTCCCAGGGCTTAGCATAAAATATAAACATTTAATAAATTTTTTTTATTATTAATGACTTTACTAGGATTCTTTGGGAGGTATAGCTGAAAGTTCAACCATTCACAACTTGAGCCAAAAATCAGTTTGTGATTTTTTTCTCTTTCACCATGAAAAGCTTGTATACTAAGAGAAATAAATTATCGATCTCAGTTGCAAACAAATTCAAAATGCAGTGCATCTATTATATATCTAACATTTTTCCATTGTTATAAAATGTGAGGACTATAGGTTGTTTGGCTTCCACAGAATTTTAACAGAAGATTGTTAGCTTGAAAAACATATACATTACAAAAGACCTGTGGTATTGCCTACATGCAATCACTGACCTGAGTGAGGTCACTCACTGAACAATAAACCAACTTGGGGGGGGGGGGTCTAGGGTCCCTGTCCTTCTCAAGTCTGCTTAGTTAGGTCCAACCATCATTAGACTGTCATCACAACCCAACATCAGTTAACTAAAGCTGATGGTATTGCAGACCACAAATCAGAACAGAAAGGATTGCTAGTCACAAATTCTAATGAAGGATAAATTCAAATTTAGGGGGGAAAAGTGGGGTCTACTTGTGCACCTTTGTACCAAACATTATCACTGTCATTAGATTCAGCACTGGTCTTCACTCTTGCCCCCAGACATAACTGGGTGGCTAAAGATTTTTTTTTTTTAAATCATAGTTTATACCCCATTTCCCCATGTATAAGATGCACCTAATTTGTTACCGTATTTCCCCATGTATAAGATGCACCAAAATTTGGGGGGTCCAAAATTTGAAAAAACAATGTATTACATAAAGTTATTGAACTCAAGTTTACTTCATCATAAAATTCATACAACTCCTCATCACTCTCAAAACTTCCATCCTCTGTGTTTGGTGGCAAATCACTGTTAGGAGAGGCCCTGACCACTTTTCTGCCTGTGCTTGACCACAAGCACTCTCCCTGGGCAAGTCTGGTGCATGGACACGGGCTTAGTCCATTCCATTTTGTGAACCTGAAACACTAATTGTGCCCTCCTTGGAAATTAGTCACTTTAATAAATTTCTATTTTATTTCCTGCCTTGCTTTCACAAGTCTGAATGTTGATTCCTCATAGGCAGATCCAAAGTCAAGTAGCCAGCGGCTACAACTATAATGGCAATGAATGAGAAACAATGAGCGCAAAGACAAATGCAAAAAAAGTGGGAAATGCAAGTAAAAAATATCTACAACCACTGTATAAGACACTCCCAGTTTATAGAACCCAAATTTTTCAGAAAAGGGTATGTCTCATACATGTGGAAATCCAGTATCACTACTTGATAATCACTATTTGAACAAACCACACATTAATACACCCGATTTTTTAAAAGAATATCATCATGGTCCATCCCACATGATTCATCAGTAAAAATTATAAAGCAGTCTGAACTACATTTCTCCAGTTCATTTTACAAATAAAGAAACCAAATAGGATGAAGTGACTTACCTAGGGTCACACAGTAAATAAGTGTCTGAGGTCAGATTTGAAATCATGTCTTCCTTTCCCAGTACCCTCTCCATTGTGCTACTTGAGCTGCCAAAGAACCTGAAACAACTGAAACTTTGGCCTAGGAAAGGAACTTCCTGTAACTTAATTCCTCAAACTGGCTGAATACATTGACTCACAAAGGGGATTTCTCTAGATATCCATATATTCACTTGTGGTGAATCGAGAAATTTGCCTGGTCTTGAAAGTATGTTTCTTAAGCCATAAAAAATTGTTTTGTTTTATTCTTTTTTACATTCAAAGAAAAATTTCCTTTGGTCCAAACAACTTTTATCTGGAAGGTAGAAAGGCAAGGCAAATGGGGTTAAGTGGCTTGCCCAAGGCCACACAGCTGGGTAATTATTATTAAGTGCCTGAGGTCAGATTTGAACTCAGGTATTCCTAATTCTAGGTCTGGTGCTCTATCCACTGCACCACCTAGCCACCCTGAAAGATATGTTCTTTTACCATCTTAGGTCATGTCAACAAATTTGTCAACATTAAGGGAAGAGATTCATCCAATTTTCCTTTGCAAATGAAGACTTCCAACAATAAATCACTGAACTCCAGCAAAGTTTCCATTACATGTTAATCATCTAAAGATATGAGGTTTCAACAGATAATCACTTTTCTTTCATTATTAAATTGATCAATCCATAACACATCAGCCCCATATCATGGGGAATCTATCAGGATATAGTACGATCAAATCATTGGAATTTCCAATGATTTGAAGGTCATAAAAGGAATGTTAGACATTCTAGATAAGTTTAAGTTTCCAAAGAGGGTGCTAGTTTCACAAAAATGAGCTACTGAGGCAAGGAAGAAAATATTAGAATTTCCATTTTTTATCTAAAAGCTTAAATGTCCTTATATTACATATAACATCTCCTCATTTACTGGTTTCTTTCAGTATGAAATGCACTTAATATATTTAACCATATTCTATAAGCTAGTTTCAATTAAAACTCGACAAATAAACTGCAGATTGAAAAGAAAATATCTATTATGCGACACCAAGAAGACAGTAAGAAAACAGCAATTCCTATTACAAATAATCATACTACCAAAACAAGAAAATAATAACCTAACCCAGGATGTTCTAACTAGGATCTGTGAATTTAGTGGTGGTGGGTTTTTTTAAAATATTTTGATTAGTTTATTTCAACATATTGTTCAGATACTTATTAATCATGTGACCCTTAGAGAAATCATTTAACTTCACACTTTGGATGTCCATGTCCCACCCCCCACCCCCAGGGTTGTTGTGAGAATCAAATGAGATGATTGTAAAGTGCTATAGAAAGTGTAGCTACTACCAATTATTATAAATTGGTTTCCTTCCTAATTCTACAGATTTTATTATGTACAATGATTTACATTAAATCATCAATGATAATCCTCACTTCCTTGGGCAGCTTGTGATATTTGCATGAAATTAAAATTTTAATTTGTTGCTGAAAACAGTATGTGTGCCATTTTTAGCCTCTTTAAACATCATATATACCAAAAATTTTATAAGACTTTAGTTTCATTTATTAAAAACCTAAAAATGCAAAAACTTTCCAACTGGTTGACATGAGTTATTTATTAACAACATAGAACATGATATTTACTAGCAAAAATAAGTTATCCCTCAGTAATGGATAAAATTGAAAATGAACAGTATAAAATGGTCAAAGGATATGCAAATGCAATTTACAGATGAGATCAAAGCAATCCATAACCATATGAAAAAGTGCTCTAAATCATTATTAGAGAAATGCAAATTGAAGCTTCTCTGAGGTACCACTTCACACCTCTCAGATTGGCCAATATGACCAGGAAGGATAATGATCATTGTTGGAAGGGTTGTGGGAAATCTGGGACACTATTACACTGTTGGTGGAGCTGTGAACTCATCCAACCCTTCTGGAGAGCTATTTGGAACTATGCCCAAAGGGCAACAAAAATGTGCACACTCTTTGACCCAGCAATACCACTACTGGGTCTATACCCTGAAGAGATGATGAAAAAAGGGTAAAAATATTACTTGTACAAAAATATTTATAGAAGCACTGTTTGTGGTGGCAAAGAATTGGAAATCAAGTAAATGTCCTTCAATTGGGGAATGGCTTAGGAAACTGTTGGTATATGTATGTCATGGAACACTATTGTTCTATTAGAAACCAGGAGGGATGGGAATTCAGGGAAGCCTGGAGGGATTTGCATGAACTGATGCTAACAGCAACATGGGAGTGATGTTCAACCTTGAAGGACTTGCTCATTCCATCAGTGCAACAATCGGGAACAATTTTGGGCTGTCTGCAAAGGAGAATGCCATCTGTATCCAGATAAGGAGATGTGGAGTTTGAACAAAGTGCAAGGACTATTCCCTTTAATTTAGGGGAAAAAACAGATATCTTATTGTCTGATCTTGTCACCTCTTAGACTTCTCTTCTCTTCTTTAAGGATATGATTTCTCTCTATCACACCCAATTTGGATCAAGGTACAACATGGAAACAAAGTAAAGATTGACAGGTTGCTTTCCATGGGGGGGGGGGGGGGAGAAGCAAGATTGGGGGGGAAATTGTAAAACTCAAATAATATTTTTAACAAAAAAAAAAAAAGAAAATAAACAGTATAGCCAATGAAACACCACATTCATTTAAATCTCTATGACTTTGGGAGGAATAGTTTTCAGGTGGAAACATCACTCATCTGGTAACATGGTTATCCAGTATTCTTATTAAATGAGTTATTTTAGTCATAAAATTGTTATTGCCATTTTTAAATAACATTTAAAATTGCTTTTAAAATATTTTATCTATACATCATTATTTTAAAATTTCTTTTTTTGTGTGTCTATTTTATAATGGAGTATAAATGGGCAAGGATAAGAACTGGAACTTTGATTTAACAGGCTGATGAGCAAGTGACCTTTTCTGACCTGAATCAATTTGCTATGCCTTAGATGGAATGCCTTTCCCAAACCTGGATATTGGTGTTCTACTTAGAACAGACACTGGATAAGTTTGAGTCCAACTCAAGCCCCAATCTTCAAGCTCAAATGATCTAACAGCCTTGCTCTCTCCAATTGCAGAGATGGATAGGAATGCATAAGAAACAGAGTCAAAGATATTTCTTTTTTAAATTAACATGCTTTCTTGCTTTATTAGTGATTAAAAGCATCGTCAGGAAAGAGACTGCTTTGTTTTTCTCCATACTCCATAAGAATTTTCAAAATGTGTTATTAACTCTTATAGTCATTAGTATCCTTAATCTCAGAGAATGGATATTCAGATGGGGAAGAAAAATAGTACAAATCTGAATAAAGTTTAGTATATATCTTTTATAGTATGTGTGTGTGTGTGTGTGTGTGTGTGTGTGTGTGTGTGTGTGTGTATATATATATTTAATCCAAATATCAAAATCAAATGACAAAAGAGGATTCATAAAGAAAATAAAGTGCAGAAAGAAAAAAATTAGCTTAAACAAGATTTTTCTGCATAAAATAATGCTGGTAGGAATCATCCAGTTCAAACCCCTTTATCAATTAATAATTTCTACACATCACATTATACATAAACATATTCTCCAAATTAGCCCCAATGGGACCAAAAGATCTGGGTTCTACTCTGTGTGGCCTATGTGATCTGTGAGTCACTGAGCACTCCCTCCCCACCTAACTCCCATCTAAGTTTTGTCATTGATAAACTATTGAACTGCAAGATCTGAGTTTAGATCTCAAATTGGTGACTTCCAGCTCTAAAGCTATGATCCCTCAATTGTTTAGTTAACGATCATTCATGGTTACATTACTCTACCAAAGGCTATGAGCAAGGAGTTTTATATTAAAAGATGGCAGAAGGCCACTTGAGTTGATGTAGTTAAATGCATGATCTATGATTATAACTTTCCTTTGCTTAAGAGGAATTTAAGTGCTTCTGAAGAATATTAAAGAGCAAATTGATGTTTTATTATGAGCTGCAAAGGTTATATACTGCATACTTCAAATGAAAGTCAAATTTAGATCAAGTGATAGTCACATTTATTTTAAATGGAAGGTATCAACATATTCAAAAGACTCATACTAATATCCAACACAGAAAAAAGGCCTTAAAATAAAAAGGCCCTAAGGTTACTAAATAATGTTACATTCTGACTACACTTTATATAATAGGCATTAAATCATACTTCAGTAAATGATAAGAGTATGATTGCTTCCTTTTTAAAAGCAGAATAAATGGATTCCTTTTTTTCAAGTAGAATTCCAAACAAGTTAAAAAACTAGGAAATGAAAATTCTAAAGATTTATATATTTTTACTACAAAATAATTCACCGAAAATTATAAATATTCTATTTCCTTTTGGATAGGTGACTTGCATAATAATGACTTTTTCTTAACAATTAGGCTATTTTCTACAAAATTTCCCATTTTTAAATACAGTATACTTTTCCAATTAATCTTCTGAACAAAGGTTATGTTTTGAAAACCTAAATATAAGATCCTATTATTTATTTCTTCTATATTGGACCTGGAAGAAAGTTCTCACTTTGCAGATAATTAAAATAATATCTAAAGAAGAACCTTACATGAAAAGAAACCAGTATTATTTCTCTTCACCAGGACTCAAAACCAAATACTCTAATTTTAAATTCACTATTCATTGCACTCATATCAATAACTTAAATAAAAGACTCTACTTAAAACAGAACAATTAAAATAGCAAAAAAACCAGCAAAAACTGAGGCTAATTCTTGCCAAAGTTTCAGGATAAATAAAAGGTCTTATAAAATTGAAATAAATAAAAAGATCAAGATTGACTTCCAATTCATTTTGTTTGATTCTAAATTGCCTCTAAATAACAATATAAAAAAAAGCAATTTAAAAAATTTGACAAATATGGATCAACTAACAAATATTTTCTAAAATACTTCTTTTTTTGTTTTTGTTGTTTAGGTTTTTGCAAGGGAATGGGGTTAAGTGGCTTGCCCAAGGCCACACAGCTAGGTAATTATTAAGTGTCTGAGACCGGATTTGAACCTGGGTACTCCTGACTCCAAGGCCAGTGCTTTATCCACTATGCCACCTAACCGTCCCCCACTATGCCACCTAGCCACCCCTAAAATACTTCTTTAAAGTGAAAACATATATTTTAAGATATTTTTGACTCCCCAAACCTCAATTTTCTTGGAATCACAAAATCTCAAAGTTACCTCGGAAGCCAATGTAGAAATCCATTTTCCAGCACAAGCTACATGGAGACAAATAGTTTTGTTCCTTATCTCTAGAGGCAGCCCAGCCCAACTGGGTTCTAAGGGTTTGCCAAGTTTGTTTATTTTAAACCTGAATTAGTTTCTTGCAGTTTCCCTCCACTGTTCCTAGCTCTGTCTTCTGGGGCTATGCAAAACAAAAATCCCTTTTCCTTATGACAGCCCTGTAGATTCTTGAAGACAGCTATCCTGTTCCACTAAGTCTTTTTTCTTTAAGCAGACTGCCCAGATCCTCATGTGGGATGAACTGAAGCTGTTCACTGGCCTACTCTGTACTACTGGACTTGTTTGTTGTCTTCTTGCACTTTCCAAAAGCCCCTTTCAAAGGACTTGGCAGAGAAGAAACTTAAGTACTTCCATTTAATGTCTCTATAGTCTCTCTTTCTCTGTTATTACTTAATATATATATATATATGTATATGTATATGTATATACATATATATATTCCTTCCCTCCCCCCACCAAAGAGATGGTTATCATTAAACCCAAATAGGTGTATATTATATGTGTGTACACACACACACACACACACACACACACACACACAGACCAATTTATTCTATTTATCAGCCCTTTCTCTTTACACAGTGTCTTTCTATAATAGTCAAAAGGACTTTATCACTCAATGTCATTCTTAAAAACAATACAGTTATTACTGTATGCAATGTTCTTTTGGTTCTGCTGATTTAGCTACTCATTATTTTGTGCAAATCTTTCCATCTTTTTCTAAGACCATTAAACTCATTATTTCTTGCAAGTCACTTCACCCCACTGTCTTGAAACAAAACAAGAACCCACAAAAAAAAAACACATAACCATATACAATTTTCTCTTAATAAGTAATCAGTTCCCATGGGTACAATTATCATCTCTGTGCAGATAACCCCCAAATCTATATTACATATCTGGTCCTAAACTCCAGGTGCATCACCAATTACATCTTGGATATTTCCAAATGGCTGTCCTAAAGTAGGAGTCAGAAAATTATGATCCCGGGGTCAAATTCTACTAGCTATCTCTTTTTGTAAGATAACAAAAATGATTTTACATTAAATAAAACATAAAAACTATTCTTAGCTCCCAGGCCATAGAAAACCAGGCAGCTCCAGGCAGTTTGCAAACATCTTTACTAAAGTACTTCAAATGGAAAATAGAACTTTTTCCTAAATTTTAACTCTTTTCCTTCCTAACTTCCTTATGTCAGTAAAGGACATCATCATCCTTCAAAGGGATTCACAACTATTCATCATCTCTTACCCCACATATATTATCCATTCAACAAATAGCAAAGTCCTAGTGGTTCTCCTTTCAGATCACCTATCTTCACTTCCTTCTTTATACTAACACAACCACAAATGAAGTTCATGACTTTGTGACTGCCAGTCTCGATTACTGAAAGATCATCTTAATTAGTCTTCCTGCTTCAGGGCTCTCTCTTCTCCAGTTCATCTCCACATAGCTAGTAAAATAATATTCCTTAAAGTTCAAGTCTGAATATGTTACTTTGTCCCTCAAAAAGTGTTCCTGGTTCCCAATTCCCTCTACTAAGTATTGAGAGGTCTTCTTGGGAGCTTTAATTCTCTGGTGCTTTGTTCCAATCTCCTTTAAGGAACTCACAGTGAAATTTAAAGTTCCAATTATGCTTTCACCATACCTCGAATACTTTCCTTCCTAATCTCCATCTCTTGAAATCAGTATCACCATTTATATTCAGCTAAAAAGCTTCTGGGTCATGAAGCCAAAATGCTCTCCTCAGCTAGAGCTTCAATTTTCTCCTTTCTAACTTTACATTAAACCTTCTTCTTTGCTTCTGGACCAAGCAGAACAAATCTCATCCTTCTTTCATTATGACGTTTAAACAATTACCTGTTCAAATTATGTTAGAGAGTGGCACCAAATATATGGATAATGAAAAGATTCATGAAAAATGAAAAAAAAAATTTATTGAACATTTGTTTTGTGCTACAGGGGACAGTAATGGAACATGTAATTTAGGTTCAGCAATATGTCCAGCCAACCTACCATGTATCTATTCTGATGACACTTAAAGCTCAAAGCTTTGCATAAAGTAAAAACTTAAATACATTAAATTCATTTCATTCATCTATGCCCACATATACCATATTATATTTTGTTGAGGAACTCTGATCCAAGATAAAGCAGACAATTTTTTTAAAAAGTGTTATTTCTCCAAACAACTCCGATTTTGCTTCTGATCCATTGAAAAATCAAGTTTTTCTTAGTATCATAGATCACAAGATCTACAGCTGGAAGAAATCTTAATGAAGGAACGGTAATGAATCACTGAGTCCACAAATCTCATTTACAGCCAAGAAAACCAAGAACCAGGAAAACTGAGTGACTTGATTAAGACCACACAAATTGCTGAGCTAGTATCTGAGCCTGGATCTAGACATCAAACCCAGTGCTCATATTTTTTTGCCACAATGCTTTTCCAGTTTTATATATATATACATACATACATACACACACACACACACACACACACACACACACACACACACAAATCTAAAGAATGGAGTTTCATTTTTAATTTTGTGATGATCGCCAAAGAATATATCTACTTTGCCCATTAACCCTATCATTGTACTTATTCATTATTTTTTTTTTGGCAAGGCAATGGGCTTAAGTGGCTTGGCCAAGGTCACACAGCTAGGCAATTATTAAGTGTCTGAGGTTGGATTTGAACTCAGGTATTCCTGACTCCAAGGCTGATGCTCTATCCAATATGTCACCTAGCTGCCCCCCTCATTCATTTTTTTAATAGGAAAATATATCATTGAAATCAGATTGATTTTACTTAATAAAAACCCCTTCCATGTCTTCCTTTTAAAGGTAAACTTTACCTTCAGACCACTAACAAATCCAGAATGACAAAGACAAGAATTTACCACATTAAAATGTATTGAGCTATATTGCAGGCCACAAAAAATATTAAAACTACTTGCAACCAGATAATTTTTTTTCTATCTTTGGAGCATGCAGAATATATGTTGATACAAAAATTTCTTTACATGACTGGAGTACACAGAATATGTCACTGGAAACCTAAAAAAAGATAGAATGAATGCACAAAACAGTTCCAATGATACCATAAATTTAATCTCAGAGCAATCACTTCTGAAAAGCAGATCAAAATATAACTGCAGACAAAATGTAAAGCAGAATGTAGAACTAAAATTTCAACTATCATTACAATTCTTTGTATTCTTATTGTTGCTATTCATCCTGTTCTCTCATCTTTTTTAACTGACTTGGGTTAAGTTACTACTTATAGAAATATGCTATTGTTAATATTAATAATTATCTCATTCATCTCATATTTTTCAGTAGTGTTCAGCTGGAAGTTGTCTTGAGATTAAATATAATTATTTAATATACTGTGGATATTAAATGAGGTGGATAAAAAGGTTGCTTTGTTGTATTAAAATAAAAATATGAGAATATAAATTACTATGCTTCAGGCTCCCTGAAAGCATACTCAGAACAATTCCATGCAAACTGGACATTAAGAATTGACACACCTTCCTACATTATTTGGATCTTCTTGGTTATGTCCCCCATATTCTGAAATGTTTCTTTCTATGTAGGTTGCAAATTAATATCTGGTTTAATGATCTTTTTAGAGATTCAAGTTCTTTGAGGGGGGGGGTTTGGAGGACAATAGGATTAAGTGACTTGCCCAAGGTCTCACAGCTAGGTAATTATTAAGTGCCTGAAGCTGGATTTGAATTCAGTTCTTTCTGACTCCCAGGCCCAGTGTTCCAACCACTGCGCCACCTAGATGCTATCTGATTTCACGCAAATGTCACCTATCATCATCATCATCATCATCATCATCATCATCATTTGAAAAAGTCATCATCTTGTCCAAACTGAGGATTCCTATATCCTTATTTGACATTCTTCCTCCCATCTCTCCCTAAGGAAAAAGGTTGTTTTTATTGTTGATGTCACCATCTGTCTTTACCTGTTTCAGCTCATTCTAGAATCTGGCACAACTAAAAAAAAATTCTCAAAGGACTATTTTTCCATTTGTATTCTTGTTAAGTTACTTATTCTTAACATCATAATGAGCATTATAATGAGCAATTCTCTATATGGTCCACAGAAAGTTCCCCTTTCTCATAAGTAATGTGAAGGTGCTTTCATTTGTGCCTTATAACTTCCATTCTTAAGAGCTTCTCATCCCTTTGAAATCAATTTTTCCTTCAAAATATTAAGGTCAGTAGGATTTCCTGGATGAAAAAGGAAACTAATTGTCTTTTTAAGGAGCAACATAATGAAACATATTCACAACCCTTGAAGAAAATCTCTGACTTATTATTGCCTTCTTAAAGAGAGTAAACTTAACTAGATACATTTAACCTTTATTTTGTGACTGAGAGGAAACTGCATGGTATGATGGATACTAAATACAAATCAGAGAAAGGAACTGGCTTCTAATTCCCACTCTAGCTTCACTTAGGACAAGCTTCTTTCTATAAATGAAAGAGCCCTGGCTTCTAATGGCCACTACTATTCTAATTCTGTGGTCCTACAATCATTATGATCAATTAACATGAGCAATTCACAGATCACACTGGTCAGTACTTAGGAGTCATTTTTAAAGCTGCCTTCTTTTACTGGAGGTTTTTCCTGTCCTCACTTACGTTGTCATTTGAAGTTGCTATTTGTGAATCCAAATGAAAAAGTTTCTCCTAGTGCTTATAACTGTCTGCTTCTCATCTGAAAACAAAGAATTAAAAAAGATGCTGCCAAGACATACATTATTACACTTAATGATTACCTAGCTGTGTGGCCTTGGGCAAGCCACTTAACCCCATTTGCCTTACAAAAACCTAAAAAAAAAAAGACATACATTATTACTGACACTAAGACTAAATGGAATCAAATGTCATTTACCTGGCACATACCCTATTTCCCAGAAAATAGGACCAGGTTTTATAGTAAATTTTGCTCCAAAAGACACATTAGAGTTCATTTTCAGGGAGATATCTTATTTTTTTCCCATGTACAAAAAGCTAGATTTATTCAAATACAGTCATAACATCTTCTGGAACATAGTCATAACTCTCCAAACCCCAAATTCTGGACTAGGTTTCTTGCAACTCCATTTCCTATAGAACCATTGGCTCCAATCTGATGTGCAGCAATAGAGCACTCCTTCAATAAGCACCTCTTGTTCACGGAACCGGATGGTAGTAAATTGACACTGCAGGTGATTTTGGCCCATGAATTCTCCACCCTGATTTCTCTCCATTCTGTTTTCAGTGTACTTCTATGGGAACTATCAAGAGTGTATTCTTCTCTCTTCAACACAGTTCTTATCTTTAGCCTGGTAAGTGCCTACTTCAGTAGTAGGCTAGCAGACCTCTTTAACCACCAAAACAAGTGGCAGCATTAAATGGACCCATTTCTTTTTTGCTTTTGTTTTGTTTTTTAGGTTTTTGCAAGGCAAATGGAGTTAAGTGGCTTGCCCAAGGCCACACAGCTAGGTAATTATTGAGTGTCTGAGACTGGATTTGAACCCAGGTACTCCTGACTCCAGGGCCGGTGCTTTATTCACTGTGCCACCTAGCCGCCCGACCCATTTCTTTTTAACTGCTTTTTTGGTTTCAAGTACATAAATTCCTGAAACAATCTTATCTTTCATGGGATGATATTTTGCACATCTGAGGCATTACTCTATTGATATTTACAAATACCAAATTATAATTTAGTCAATTAGGCAAGTATTAAAGTCAATAATATTATTTCTTTATATTTACTCTTAACTGGAGTTTGTTCTAGAATAGGATTTACATGAGAATCCTAGGTCTTATTTTTGGGTAAACATGGCAATCCCAGGTATTAAGAGAGAAGGGCCTTACATTCTAAGAAAAGAGGAAGTTTAGAAACCAGCAGTAGTCTTATTTTGGGGGAAACACTAGAATTCAACTAGAATCAACACTAGAATTCAAGTACAGTTTTCTTGACTCAGGAATTGGTCCTTGTTTACTATGTCATGCTACTTCGTTGGCAGAACACATGTTTACCCTGAAAATTATTTGTTGTATTTCAATTTTTAACCCTAAATTCAGTTCAATAATTCTCTTCCTCTTTTGCTAGTTTATGTTATTAAGTGGGGCAGCTTGGAGGCACAATAAATAGAGCACTGAGTCTGGATTCAGGAAGGCTTATGAAGTCAAAGACACTCTTCCTGAGTTCAAATCTGGCCTCAGATACTTCTAGCTAGATGACCCCTAGGCAAGTCACTTCACCATGTTTGTCTGCTTCTCATCTGTAAAATGAACTGGAGAAAACATGGTTTTTCCCTTTTTTATTCTGATTCTTCTTTCACAGTATGACCAAAACGGAAATGTGTAACGCAATTGTACATGTATTACCTATATCAAATTCCTAGGTATCCTAGATGAGGGGAGGTAAGAGTTAGAGGTAGAAAACTTTACAATTATCTTTACATTTAATTGGAAAATGAATTATTGGGGGAGGGGGCTGAAGAAGAAAATGGCAGGCTGCACCCAGTATCTTTACTAAGAAAATCCCAAAAGGGGTCATGGAGATTCAGTCAAGACTGAAAAAACTAAACAACAAAAATGTTCTTAAATTTATAAGATTTTATAGGAAAAAAAAATAAGTATATTCTCTCATCTCTATAACTCTTTCTGTGATTTATTTTTGAGGATATTAAATCTCCATTGACACTTATTCCTTTTGCTCATTCTCCCAAAATTACTATCTTCATTAGATTTGTTAAAGATGCATTTCTTATTTTTAAAAATTTCTCTGTATGCTAGATTATCATACAATTTTGTAAAGCATCAATGGATCTGAGTATAAGCAGAATCCCTCATTTGCTCTAGAAAATACATTCAGTCATCAAATTCTAAAATGTTCACCAATTCAGTTCTACACTTTCCATTATATGCATTTGTTAGGACTTTTCCAGCCCCAGGAACAATAAAATTTACTATTGTCTTTATTTTCTTGTAACCACTAATTTTATTAATTTTATACTATATCATTTGGCATATGAATGCCTAATTTTAACATTGATCCATTAACTATAGCTCCTGGAAGTGTAATATAGTCTCCTTGTTTATCTTTAATAATGTAGACTTTAACTGATTTACCTTTATCTGATAACAAGTGCTTATTTTGAGTGGTTCATCTAATATATAGTCAATTTTCCTCCAGCTTCTCATTTTGATTTCATACATCTACTTTTTTATGTTTTTTAAACATAGATTTATTTCCCAAACAGAACTCATTGATTAATATTAAAGATAATTTAGCTGCCTAAACTAAATAGCTAATCATGTTACAAAAGCAGTTAACTGCTGGGTGGGGGGGGGGGGGGGGATTTCTCGATTTCTCTGAATAATGCACATGGATTTGGTGACCTCTGTTTTAGCAGACCTGAAAGGTCTTTTATATTTTGTTTCATGACTTGTCTTCAGGCTCTGGAGTAGAGAAGTTCACATGCTCTTTCACTAGCAAGGTCAGAGCAAGCAGAACAGGAGCAACAAGTGTGGATGGCTTTTGACTGACATCATGAATCTCATTATATACTTTATCTTTTCCCCAAATCACATTCATCTTCTAAAATGAGTTTGCCACCATAGCTCTAATCACTCAATTTCACAACCTGGCTTCCCTGCTCTCAATTCTATTGTCACCATATCTCTGGAACAGGTCCCTGTTTACAACCAACATTCAAAGAGAGACCACCTTTGTACAGGCCTTATCACCTCTTACCTGGGAAAGTGCAATAGTCTCCTAACAAATCTCTGCCCCAAATCTTTCCCTATTCTGTTGCATCCTCTACACAACTGCCAGATTAGATTCCTACCCTGCAGGTTTGATCATGTCACACTTTTACCCAACAGACTCCAATGGCTTCCTACCAACTCTAGGATCAAATATTATTTCATCTTTTAGCACATTCTGCTTCATATTTAATTTTATAATGTATGTATTAGCACAACATAACTTCCAAATGAACAAATACCCCTATTTTCAGTGTTTTAACATTAGGTGCCCAAAAAAAGAGGGGAGGGGAGGGGAGGGAGAGGGAGAGGGAGAGGGAGAGGGAGAGGGAGAGGGAGAGGGAGAGGGAGAGGGAGAGGGAGAGGGAGAGGAAAAGAGGAAGAGAATGGAGAGAAGGAGGGGAGGGGAGGAGAGGAGAGGAGGTGCAAGCAAGGGCAAGGTAGGGCAGGGCAGGGCAGGGAAGAAAACTAGAAAAAGATGTTATTTATTCCCCAATTGGCATATATAGAGTGGCAACTTATGAACAAGGCACTAACACTAAGTGGTGAGAGAAACAAATCCCAGGAGGTTTTAGAGAACATAAGACAATCAATTTTCTTCCTTCCATTGAGTCTTAAAACAGCACCACAGTAAAGGATCATTTGCCAACATTTGACTTTTGATTCTATCCACTTGTCTTTTTTTCTCCTTCTAGCTCTTTTATCAAGCACAATGACATCATATTTCAGGACTCAGAACAAGTGTGGAATCATCCAACAATAGGGAGCAGACAAGTGCTATGCTAGTGACAAGTGGCAGGATTCACTCCAACAAACAATGATTAAAACGCATTTCAAAACTCTAAGGATATCAGTTCTCTCAGACCAAAGAGTCAGTCACTGCTACTTTCAAAGATTTTGACGAGTCATGGTCATAAATAAGTATGACACAAGGCAGAAGGATCCAAAGCAAATAAGATATCCAAGTTGTTAGGAGAGGGAGAGATTATTTAAACCTAGAGATGAAAAGCCATACTGCAGCAAATAGTGTCAGATCCGGAGTCAGGAAAACTCATTCTCCTAAGTTCAGATATGGCCTCAGACGCTCAATGGCTGTGGTAACCCCTAGGTAAGTCACTGAACCCTGTTTGCTTCAGTTCCTCATCTGTAAAATGAGCAGAAGGAAATGGCAAAGCACTCCAGCTCCTTATCCAAGACAACTCTTAAGCGATCCAAATAAATTAGAAAATAACTATTAAACAGTAAAGTAGAAGTTGTCCAGAACAAGCAAGATTTTTAAGTCCTTCATTTAAAGTAAACCTCAAGGGGCAGCTAAGTGGCATAGTGGATAAAGCACCGGCCCTGGAGTCAGGAGTACCTGGGTTCAAATCCGGTCTCAGACACTTAAGAATTACCTAGCTGTCACTTAACCCCCTTTACCTTACAAAAACCTGAAAAAAAAATTAAAAAAAAATAAAGTAAACCTCATTCTCAGAAATGAGAGAATAACGTGTAAAACAAGAAGGTTGGCAGACCATTACAGTGAAAATCCCTGAAGTCTAGTGCAATGCAGCTTCACAAAATCCTAAACGAGACCTTATCAGGTAGCTAGGTCACAGCATATTTTCACACACACACACACACACACACACACACACACACACACACACACACCACAACATATGGCATCAGTACTTTTGCAACCTCACTTTCAGTATCTCCAAAGAAAAGCAACCCACTCCCTCCAAGACAACTTATTCCTTTACTAACAAATAATTCTAACTACTAACAATTTTTTCTTGACTTGGAGCCTAAATCTGGTTCTCAAAAAATTGCGCCTTTTGTTTCTGGCTTTTATCTCTGAAACCGAACAAAATAAGTACATTCCCTGTCCTTCTGATAGTCCTTCAAATATATAATTTGTGAGACTTTTTTCCAGACCAAATCAAATAAAAAAGAATTTATTAACTATTTCTGTCTTGCCAGGCCCTGTGCTGGACCTAAGTGGCACAAACAGACCTGCCTAATCATGTGATTAGAAAAATGAGAACTTTTTTGATGAACTCATTGAATACAAAAATCTCAGAAGACAAGGTCAGGTGTAGAGTAACAAGGTAAATCCACAAGATAGAAACAAAAAGAAACAAAAGGGAAAGTTTCTTGAAATAATAGTGAATAATTCTTAGAGATTTTTTCTAACTGTATTGAAACTCAATTGAAATTCATCATTTTAATGTGAAATTCATGCAGGGTTCATCACAATCCTGCCTGTGCTTCTTAGATACTCTCTAATTTATCAGAGTCATAGAATTAGAAGTATAAAGCTGGAAGAGTGATTGTGGAAGACACCTAATCCAATGCTTGCAGTTTAAAAATGAGAAAACTGAGGCCACAAAGACATTAAGTGATTTGTACAGTCACAGAGACAGTAAGCAACACCAGAGTTAAAATAGCACCCAGTTTCTCTTCCTCCAAAGGAATCACTATGAAACACTGCCTCCACAATATTCCCAATGCAGCCTGACCAAAGCAGAATAACTATTATCTCCTTGTCCCCAGACACTGGGATTCTCAGTGCAACCTTTGCATTTTGGACTATCATAGCAGAGTGTTGATTTGTACTGAACAAGCACATCATTAAAACTCCCAGTATCCTTTTCAAACTATTGCTTAGCTATGCTTTCCCAACTTGGAGGGCTAGCTGTAAAATGAGGATAACAATAGTATCTACTTCCCTCAACTGCATCCAGTGACATAATGTTTGTAAAGCACTTTGAAAACTTACAGCAGACATTATCATCATCATCATCATCATCATCATCATCATCATTATTATTATTATTATTGTGAAATTGATTGTTTTGATCCCAAATAAGTTCATCATCAGCATCATCATCATCATCATCATCATCATTATTATTATTGTGAAATTGGTTTGATCCCAAATATAAGTTTTCACATCCATTCCTAGCTTATTTCTCTAACTCATTTTATTATAGGTTTTCTAAAATCTGTAACTTGACTTAGTTGGATGAAAAAAAAGATATTTTCATTTTGCAAAAATAATGAAGGACATAGTGTGATGGAAAGAAGTTAGGATAGTTAGGGGGAAAGAGTCAAGGAAGGAGCACACTCCTTTATAAAGCTAAGGCACAAGTGTGAAAATATATCAAGCCCAAACTCCTGACCTGAGTTCAAATATGACTGTTAAAACAAAACCTTCCACGAGACATTACAATATGATAAGAATTGCTTCAATCAGCCCAAAATTCAGTCTGTTTCTTAAACTTGTATACCATCTTGTTAATTTAGACATTAGGGTTTTTTTAATGGTATATCTGAAAGATTAGGAAACCCAAGTGTGTTTAAAAAATAGGAATATTTATACTTTTAAAAGGAGAAAAATCCCAGTTCTACTTCACAATGAAAATCACCAATTTATGGAGGAAAATGTAATAAGAATGAAATTGTAAGGCAAGACTGAACAGAGACCAGCAAAGCCCTAAGGGCAGTTTATGAGACACACTTGCCAACTCCTATTAAGCCTCATTTAGGAAAGATTATCATTATAGGCTACAATCTAACCTCTCTACATCACTGCTTCAGCGACAATTCCAATGCACTGAGTGAATAAACAGAAGACTTCAACAAATGCACTTAATGAGAAGTATCTGAACAAATTGAGAAGGGAAACTAAATACCTAAAAAGTTAGATCCTTCTAATAAGACTACTGCAATCTTTAATTAGTAAAATGTAATTCAGTAAGTTAAAAATGGTAGGTCTAGAATACAGATATGTTACTATGTTCACTTTTTAAATTTCTTTGTTTTATCTTTCTCATGCCTTTTTCTTCTTAGTTCTAATTCCTCTTTTACAACATGACTAAAATGAAAATGTTAAAACACAATTGCTGTACATGTGCAACTTTTACCAGATTGTTGGGATTGTGGTAGAAAAATGTAGAACTCATAAACTTGCAAAAGGATTAATATTGAAAACTATCTCTACATGTAATTCAAAAATAAATAAAAGCAACAGTAAAAAAATGCAGCTATGTTGAAAAATCAATTATTCAATTATAAAAAGCAGATTTTGTGCCAATAGGACAATTTTAAATAACAGCAGATTAGTGACCCATTCCAAATCAAATAGACTCAAAAATGCCATTGCCATAAGGTTTTCCAGGGAATAATGAAAGAAATATTTTGTAGAAAATACTCAGAATGACAGGAAAAGAACTAAATAAATCTTTTGCATTAGGTAATAGCAGAAGAAATTAAGCCTATCTTAGTATGTATGCAAAGCTAAAGCATTATTAAATACCTGACCCTCAGTCTTTCAATGAGGGGTGAACTATCAATGACTAAACAAATGCCCACTACTCACGACTGCTGACTTGGACATAAATAAAGGACATAATGTCTAGAACTAAGAAAACAATGGAAAAATTACAAAGTCTTGGAAAGAAATTCAAGTTCTTACAATATCTAGTACCAAGTACTTGATAAATATTTGTCAACTCTCTTAAGAGATATATACACAAATGTTTTATCACTTTAGAACATAAAGAAGGAAGGAATTCTTAAGATAAAAATAGATTTTGCATCTTAAAACTGACATCAGAGAATAATAGTCCCTAGACTTTTGGATTTCAGCTTAATATATAGGAATAAAGGCTTCTGGCCAGACATGGAATTTTACAAAGATAGGGGATAATATGTTTGCCTAAAGTCATGCAAATCAAATCACAAAGGTTTTAAACAAGAAAATCCATCAAGTTAGATAGTAAAGAATGGGTAAAAAGCAGTAGGAAGAACAAGAGTAAACATACAGTGGTACACAAGAAACAAGAATTTAAGAACAGAGCCATTATAACTACAGGTTTTCAAAGTCTGTAAAAGAATAAACAAGGTATGGCTTAAAATGAAAATAAACTAATATAAACGATTCCGGTTTTTATGTAGCAACCCTTGCCTTTCTAAGAAGAAACTGTTATGCCCACATTTTTTCATCTTTCTGAGTTCAAATCTGACCTCAGGCACTTACTACGTGACCCTAGGCAAGCCATTTAAAAATCTCTCTGTGCCTCAGTTTCCTCAAAATTAGAAGGGTTGGATAAAGGAAATGGTAACCATACTCGTGTATTTGGAGTTATGGAGAGTTGAACACAATTGAACATCAATAAATAATTTCATAACATAGCATAATGATACCAATTTATTTAAATATTTAATTAGCTGTTAATGTTCATATAACACTATATTAATGCTATATTACATATTATAGTGTTGTTATTATTCAGTTGTATATTTGATAATGTAAAAAATTATATTTTATGACAAGTGGGCTTGAGGCTTTTTTGGCAAAACATTTTTAAAAAGTTATTGATGATGACATTGATAATCCTTTTTTTCCAAAACTAAATGAGATAGAGCAGAGCAAAAATAATAATTTGAAACAAATGCTATGAATGATAACACAAAATGAATCACATTGTTTGACAATCTTCATCCACTTCATCTATAATAAGATTTTTAACTATTTGTTTGAAAATGCTGTCATATGACAAGTCTTATAATAGACATAATACCATTTTTGTTTGGATGAAGTAAAATGAAATGTATCATCTTTATCAATGATAAATAAAGCTATCAGGATCATCAAAATGTAATGGTATTTATCTATTATGGAGACTATTCAAGTAAATAATAAGCAAGTTTCACTTTCTCATTTCATTTGCAGTTTTCCTGAAAACTAGGAAACAGAAATACAGAAGCATGTAAATTTATAATCAGTAATTTTATTTTATAAATTTAGTCACTGTCTATGAAAGTATGATTGAGAACCCTGCATTGAATAATTTAAAAGTACTTTGTTTTAAAAGTACATCTATCTGCCAGATATACAAGAGATCTTACAATTCACAAAGGCAGTCCAGCATAAGATCTTCTTCCCATGCAGTCCTAGCATTTTCCATTTAAATCATCTATCCAACAAAAACACTTTGATGGATAAACCCAGGAGCTATAATTTAGCAATAATAACCACATAATGGTCTGATAAATGGGGTCCATAATTAGTGTTATAGTCTGGACAACAGATATCTGGTTATTTTTTTTTCCAGTAAGGATTAATTAGGTCCAACTCTTAGGAATGATTATAGATCCCTTTCAGAATATTCAGCAATACTCCAGTTTGATGTAACTAATACAATAGCATAAAGGAAAAGGAGCATATGGAAGAATTCATTATTTATAGGCAATGCCTTGACTTGGATTCTGTACTATCTCTCCTCCATTATAAAGTGCAAACATCTTTGATAAGCATATTATCTCCCTGTTTACTGCCTAGTTTGATATTAATAGCCAGAGGAAAAAATAGTTAATTTTATTTACACACACACACACACACACACATACACACACATGCACACACACATGCAACGGGCATATCATGTTGGAGGAAAACCTTTTAAGACAGCACTTTCCCTTTTTTCTTTTTTATAACAGTTATAATATTTTTTCATGTTTTTGGTATCTTCTACTCATTCAGATACCATAAAAAAAAAAAATCAATCCTCCCAATGCCCTCAAACCTGTCACCTCCAGCATGAACCTCTCTTCCTTTCTATAGCCATTTTCACTTCCTCTTGTCATAGTAGAATTCATATGTGGAAATATCACTGTCATAGATAGTGAAATAATTTTTTTAATATTAGTCATACTTGTTGGATCTGTTCCTTTGTTTTTCTTCCTTCATTCTGAAGTTTTATCATTGAGCACACTCAATGTGGATGTTTAATTGGATGATACTGTGCTCTGGACTCAAGAAGCTGGGGACCAAAGCCCGCCTCAGAGGTATTTCATCTTGTCATTTCTGCACTCCCATATCTGCTGTGTATATCTATGTATCTGTGATGGATCTAAAATATACCACACCAGAAACACTGCCACAGCTCATTCCCTCCTGAACAGACTGCAGCTCAGACAGTCCCTCCAGTCAGCTGCCACAGGGCTTTCTCTGAAGTTCAAGTCTGGTCAGTGAGCTCCAGCAGCTGCCCATTACCCAGATCAACCAAGAACTCCCCTGGTGCATATGGGAAGCTCTTCAGGCCCTGGCTTTTCTACCAGATAGGATGGTGTGCGGGCACTCTCTGTCATCATCCCAGTGCCTCTACTCTGGATCTCTGCAGACCTTTCCTAGCCCTCCCCAATCCCAGCTGCCAGACCACCCTGAGGATGACCTTCTCTCCACTTTATCCCTTCTCCCCTGGCTCAGGGAGAATCCAAACTTATCTTCGTCCCCCTTCCTGCAACCTCTGTCATAGGCTTCTACCAGGAGCAGACACCATCTGTTTTCAGAGTTCTCAACAACCAAACTCCTCAAGCTTATACTGCTAGGGGATCTGAAAGAAGCACCCAACCTCACAGGACCCAGTCAGCTCCTCATGTCTAAGAACTCAGGAGTTTCCTGGTCTACCCCCCAGAATACACAAACACCCATTTTCTCTAAAGAAGGACTTTATTAAATAGCAAAACAGCATACTCCAAAAATAGTTTTAGTATACAGAATAGCCTCGCAAATTATGAGCAAATCATAGGGGTTGTAGAGAGGTGAATATCACGCTAGGAAATCTGGAATCGGTTACTGATCCAAATGTTCCACTTGAGCACAAGCAGAGTGAAGTGCCTAAGAACTCTGCTCACCTCTGGCAACCACTCTCCCAAAGAAGGAACAACTGCCTGGGAACAGATATTCATAATGCAGGGGCCCCAAGAGGGCTTTTCTTTTTTTTAAGGTTAAAAAAATGCTTTTCTCTTTGACAGAAATCAATGAATAGCCTCTTGAACACAGCAAGAAGACAAAGTCAGTTCTCTCTACAATGCCAGTCACTACAGAATCACAGAGCATTAACAAAAGTGTCACATTACACTCCCCTGCACTAGATTTATTAGCTTTTTTTTTCACGACTACAATAATCCGCACAACATTATTGCCTCCAATGTACTATGTTTTACACAACATACTTAACTGACTATGAAACCCCTGCCACATTTCACAGCTGCTTCTGTAAAGACCTATACAGAAGTATTCAATGTGAAGGGAGAAATGAACTATGAGTCAACAAGACCATTTTTACATTTCTAAAGCACATTTTGCTTTTATGAGTAATTTATAGACAGCTGAGAATTCATGTAAAAAATATGAAACAGGAGGGAAATAATCTATCTAGTTCAAAAAGCAAATGGTTCAAAAGTACTCAATTTATGCAAACTGAAAAATAAATGATGGAAACTGCCATTAATAAATATTACTATGATTTCTTCAAATTTCTCCAAAGAGTTAAACTACAATATCACACATCAGATTATAAAGTAGAAAATTTGTCCCCACAGTTCTTTGCTGATAAAGTGGAAAGATATTTCACTTTTCTTAATTTTTGAGACTTACTGAGTTTCTCACAACATTATTTTCTCTTGAACATGGAATTTATGATAAATTATTGCTCTGAAGTAGATTTCAACTTCATTCTCATTTGAGTTAAAATATGAAATTGACGTACTATATCAAAGCTCAGAATTCAAGTGAATTCCTTGGTGTTGCAAAACATGTGCTTTACATTAAGAGCCTCAGTCCTATTTTTTCAGGAAGCTGCCCAAAATACAGTCCGATGGGCCACAAGTCAAACAATCCAATACTTCTCTTTAATGAATTCATTAAACCAAGCATCCCCTCTTGAGTTCAAGGTTTCACTTTTTATTTCCAGAACACACTAAAACACCCATCTCCAAGGACTTTTCATCACACCTTTATAAGTTCAGATTGATCTAATCAGAAAACTACCAAAACCTAGAGCTCATTGAAAGCTCCCCAACTCTAATCATGCCCTTTAAAGAGCCTTTCTCTGGGTTCAGAGAGCTTGTTAATGCTTTAAAAGCATCACATTGAGAAACATCAAGTGTTTAACATGGGTCATAAAGATGAACTTGAAAAATAAACTTTTTTTAATCTCTTAAATACAATAAGTTCTATGAAATTGTAATTTTAATCCTGTGTTAATTAGTACTAACAGAAATTAACAGGCTCAAATGGATATTTTAACTCACATGGACTGCTGTTCCAACATCAAAATATTTCAGGGAAAAATACACACACACACACACACACACACACATCCTTTCTCTGTCTCATTTTTCTTACTCAAATCTTAAATTTTTTTACATGAAACTTTACCATTGGTAACTAAATGTAAAATACAGGAAACTTTGACACCCATATAGGTTGAAAAAGTTAATTTTCTTTAAAGGACAATAGAACTGGGCGGGGGGTGGGGGGGGTGGCCACACTTGATAGGACAATGGCCCATGTTAGCAAAAAACATACATTTGAGTTTTTTAGAAGTTCCTTTCAAAAACCACACCCACCAGGGCTCACAACATTCCCAAGTGCTCCTAAACCAGATTAAGATGTAATTGGGAAATCATAAACCAAACAAAATAAAACTCCAATAAAATACAAATAACATTATATTTTAAAATTAAGTCAATATTTGGTCTACAGGGATTCTTATGTGAGGAATTCATTTCTATTTGAATTTGACATCACTGGCTTAACCAGGCTGTCATCTCCAATTCCTCACTTTCTCTGTCAGCTCCACTCAACCTTCACAACATTGTTCCTGTTATTCCTTTCTCTCCTATGACATGTCACACTATCCTGGTATAGGGCCTCATCATCTCATGCCTGGACTACTGCAATAGTCTCTGGTTGGTCTCATTGCCTCAAGTCTCTTCCCCTTTCAATTCAACTTTTCTTCAGTAGTCAAAGCGATTTTCCTACAAGAACAAGCCCAATCTGGTGCTCCTCTGTCCCAAAGCTCTAAAGTCCAGTAGCTCATTATTCCAAAAAGAAATGCAAAATTTTCTGATTACTAAAACCTGAAAAAAAGGATTCCTGCATTATAAAGTAGACAGCAGGATCTGAGAAGAATTCTTCAGTTGGGGGTGATGGGAGGGAGGAAGAATCCCTCCATATCCCCAGGTGACCCATTATTCTGGAAATAGCTCTGAATATTATAAAGTTTTTCAATATATCAAGCTGAAACATGGCTCCTTGCAAGTATTACCTACTACTCCAAATTCTGTGTTCTGGAGCAAATTATTCTTCCAGATTAACAACTCTCACAACAAATGTTCCCCCATATATTTTTCCAAGTTAAACATTCTCTGTTCCTTCAATTCTCCTAACTTTACATTTTACATTAATCCCTCCTTTCAAACACTTCCTAAAACATAAAGCCTAGATTTGTATGCAAATATCCAGAGATGATCTTCATACAGGAAAGAGCTGTATTCTGCTTCCTTAAAGTGTTGCTTCTCAATGCATACATCGCATCAAATAAAATTCAGAAAAATCTTGTTCAGATAAACTGCTAACAAGCTATGCCTCTCCATCTTGTAATTGGTGGTTTGAACTCAAGTTAAAGATTTTACATTTATTCTTATTAAATTTCATCTTATGTGATTGAGCTATAGACTGTCAACCACTTTTTGAATCAGCCATCAAATGTTTTAATTCCCAGTATTCTATACCTGAAAAATCTATTGAGTATTCTATCTATGCTTTTATCCACATTACTAACAATTCAGAAGTAAGCACAGAAGACCCAGGGCACACTCCATTGGAGATTTTCCAATACAGAATAATCATGGGTTTAGAGCTGGAAAGGAGCCCAATAGAGACCAATAAGTCTAACAATCGTACAATCACAACTTTGGTCCAGCTATACCCCAAATCTACCTCATCCTCTGGATTGTCTTCCCCATTAGATTGAGCTTCTTGAGAGCCGGATTATCTTTTGTCTTTCCTTGTCTCCCCAGAGCTCAGCAGTGGGCCTGGACCACAGGAGGTGGCCAACTGACTAATACACATGTGAGCACTCAGCCTGGTCGATAGGCTCACTGACTAAAATCTACTTCAATTCAATTTACATCATTCCTCCACATGACAAAGAGAAATAAACCTAGTGAAATAGTTAGACAGGCTTGGCCTGCTATCAGTGGAGTCAGGAGCTGGTTGCTTGGAATCACACTAAGCTTTTTAAGATTATTCCTTTAAGAATAAGTTCAAAGATGTTATGAAGAATCAAGGTCAAGTTCTGTTGTCTAAAATTGAGTGCTACCATTTTCCCCCTTTTAATAAAATCTCCCATTCTCTATTCCAATAGTATCTCCACATAATATCTATCCAATAGTATTTTCTACAACCTTTGAAATATCTCTGACAGTGGGTGATCATACCAGTTAATTCTTCCTAGATCAGGTGATCTGATCTCACTGTGGCCTCTCTCTTATTATCTTCAATTGTCTTGGGAATCAACTTGCTATAAACTTGTGCTCTGTCTTCTCCAATCTGAATATGAGTCTTTTTGGTAGAGAAAAGTGAAGCAAGGAACTAAGCAGCAATTCCTTTTTTTCCCCCATAAGTTACCATCATTCCATCAGAGCAAAAAACTCTTCTCTTCCTCTCTTCCCCAATATATCTTTTCTTTCTTTTGTCCTTAGTTTCCCTCAGTTTCAATTCCCTCTGAATTTCAGCAAATCTGATTCTATGGAGTGGGGGGAGGCAACGGGGGTAAAATAATACAGCTGGAAAGCATCAAGTATCTGGAGTAGGATGTCCAGAGCCAGTATTCAACCCACTACACCACCTAATTTTCCCCTCCTGAGCTTATCCTTAAAGGACTATGCCAGGTCTTGCCTCCCTCCTTTTAAAATCAGAATTGCATAATGAGATCCCTATCCATCTCTTTCTTTAGATTCTCTTTTATCTTGAGTATATCCCATATATGGATGTTTTTAAGTTCCCTATCCAAACTAACATTCTACTCTAGGATCCTACAATTTCTATACCTACAACTCTCAGAGAGTGAGAAATGATGATTATGGTAAGGACACTGATGCACTTTATGACCTTCTAATTGCCAAATCCAAAGGCCAAATTCTCCTTGAGGACTGAAGCTTTTGTTGCTATAGATCACCTCCTCCAAAATGATCTCTTTTCTCTAGGTATCTGGAACACTACTGTCTCCTGGTTTTCCTCCTATTTATCTGATTCATCCTTCTCAGAAATTTCTTTATTGATCCTCATTCAGGTCATATCTACTCACTAGGTGAGCCCCACATCAGGCTCTTTTTTCCTTCTATGACTATACTATTTCTCTTGGTAATCTTATCAGCTCCAGTGGATTTAATTATCACCTCAAATCTCTAATTCCTAAATTTACTCAAATCTGCAGACTCTGATTGGATATCTCTCCTAAAACATCCTGTAGACATCATCAACACAGTGTTCCAAAGTTGAACTCATCTTTTATTACAAAGCTTCCTCACTCCTGAACTATATATGCTTACAATAAATAGTTATTTATATAGGCCTTGCCAAATGAAAGAATTTATAGACATCCCATGCATCCAGGTTCACAATTCTAAGTATCATTTTCAAATTTTTTATACAGAAACTGAGACTGAAACACAAAAGGAACTGGAGATAACTTGAAAAGAAATGCTTTGTATTCACAATTAACCAGATTAGTGCATTTTGATTCAACAAAGAATGCTTGCTGCACCTGAAATGTCTGTACAGTCTTAAAGACATCTTTTAAGTTTATCAGTTGTTATAAATTAATTTTGATAAAGTTGATATCACTGTTATCAATTCAATGTCCTTTAATTATATGGACTGCAAGCAGTCAGACTAGGGCAAAGTATGTGAAAGTTTAATGAATTTCCAACTTGACTGGGTGCTTACTCATGCATACATTGAAATTACCCCCCAAGCAAGCATACCTGGTGGGCAGGGCAGACACCCTGGAGGCATGCAAAATTATATTAATCTCTTAATTATTTTTTTCCAAAACATTGAACTGCAGATTTTCTAAACCCCCTGTGAAAAAGATTACAGGGTAGAATTCTCTATGATGACTTTGCTATTTCTATAGGGCTTACCAAATGAAAGAATTTATAGACATTACCTCATGTGATCATTAAAGAGCAGGTAATTCAGATATGAATACCCATGCCCCCCTTTTACAGATGAGACAAGAAGTGAATGGATTAGCCTATAACAGAAGTAAATGCTGAAGGAGGGACCATCACCAGATCACCCTGATCCAAAAATACAGGCTTTTTTCCCCCAATGCATACTGCATCTTTAAATATCAGGCCAAAAACATTTATTGACTGCCTAAATGCATGAGGCAGTGAAAACCTGAGTGCCCATAGTCCCTGGACAGATGATCTTCAAGGCCCATGGAAGGTTGCTACAAGGATTGGAAACTAAGTCTAACTTCAAGAGTTCAGTTCTAAGCACTCACTACTCCAGGACACTGCTACTCCCAAAGATAAGCAGCAAACACTAGCTGAATGGTGACTTCATTCAAAATAAATACCTCGCAGTACTTCACACTGCACTATCTAGACAGTAAAACAAAGCCTTTCAGAATGAACTTGGGTGCTCTCTACTGGGTCCTCCAGAGTGTTTTTCAATTGTAACCAAATCCATTACGATTTAAACCATAGCTTCCACTCATCACCTATTGCCTGTTGTCTTAGGAGCTACTCGGGACCATGAATAAAATATTTTAAAGAACTAGAAATTATAGAAATTATAAGTCATATTTGACACTGCTGTAGCTGGGAGCAGGCAGCACAATCCTGTGTGCCGTTCTTTCCTAAAGATTTTGAAGTGGTCCAGAATGTTTCTGAAAATACCTTTAGAGTACTTTTAAATGATGATAGCTTAATGAAAATCTTGTTAAAAGTCAGATGAAAAATTTGAATGTTATGTTCTAAACTTCTAAAGTTTTATGCTTCAATAAGCAAAAAAAAAAAAAAAAAGTCTTTCCACAAAATGCAAAAGATTTAGTTGAAAGGTTCATTTTTCTTGCTATCTAAGGAAGAGACAGTGCAAGAGTTTTTTCCCTAATGCCCCCTTATATACTATGTACTCATTCTATGCAGTCATTTCTTCTACACTTCAACTAAGAACCTTTCTAGGCATTCCACAGGCTAAGAGTTTCACAGGTGTCTAGAGTAATGAGGGGATATAGATCACTCCCTCCGATTTAACAAGATTTTGCTTGTTATTTTTTGAATTTTCCATTTTAAAGAGGTTAACCCAAATTCAACCTGGAAACAATTTACCCACATAATCTTTCCCCTTTATTGGAAAAATATCTGTTTAACAAGGGAGAAATGAGGCACGTAAATATAGTATGTAACACTTTTCATCTCAGTGTTGTCAAGCACTATATGCCATTTAATGAGAAAATACATTGGTTTTTATATGCTAGAAGGAGATCAAATAAATTCTACAAGGCATGAAAATCATTATTATCCACTTAAAAAGAGGATTCATTTTGAAGTTCCCTAGTTGGTCTATTTGTTAGTCACACACCAAATGAAACTGTGGACTGCTGGATCTTAAATGAAGTGAGTGTAGGAATATGGAAAAATTACTCTCATCACATCTTATTACATAATAAGATAAAAAACCCTAAAGGCAGACTTACACAAAAGAAAACAAAACACCTTAAGTAATATGTAATCAGATTTCCAACTCTCAGGTGAGTTGAAAGGAAAAATAAGACTTTCATTCTTCTAACACTGGCAACACATTTTAAAATTCTAAAAAATGCCTATGTAAGACTACAATAAATGTAACACCAGTCCAGAGGAATCCTAAAACTGCAACCTGATAAATAAATTACATTTAACTTGAAAATTACAAATAGCTCCTCTTCACAATGGGTCATTTTCTTTTGAAATCTGAACAATAATATTGTTTTGTTGAGAGCATTGATTTTAATGTAACATAGTTGATTAGGGAACTTAAGCACATTTTTCAAGAAATAGTTTCCTTTTACATAAAATCAGCATTTTATGTAAAAGGAAACTAATATCAAAATTAGTGCTATTTGTATTATATCAAACATCAAATATATGTATTAAGATAAGTCATCAAACATTCAAAAATAATACCCTAATAAGTCAGTAATGAGGGAAAATACTTCCAGAATCACTTTTGGATGGTGTTTTACTGGGAAGTCTTCTCTACAGGAGATGGAGATGTTGGGACCCAACTCCTTCCTCAGACCCTCACTGCTGTATTGCCCTGAAATGACTTAAACTCTTTCACATTTCAGTTTCAACTCCCTTGTCTGGAAAAAGGAGATATTGTGGAGCCAGCTCTGTTCAAACCACTCCCTAGAGTCACTCTTGGCCTTTGCCTGGAGACCTCTGATAATGCATACCCATTCTACTTGGGAGCAGTTCTAATTGTAAAGAGAGATGTGACTGGCTTCTTCAGGCCGAAATCTATTGCCGTAAGTAAGCTTCCCAGTTTCTAGTTCCAACTTCTAAATAACCACAATGTTACAAAATTAATTTCTGCTTCTCCTAAGGTCTAGAGCTTACCTCATTCTAGGCTAAATATTAACAGAAAAAAGCATTTTTTAAAAGTTCTCAAAGGGCAGGTAGGTGGCGCAGTGGATAAAGCACCAACCCTGGAGTCAGGAGTACATGGGTTCAAATCCGGTCTCAGACACTTATTAACTACCTAGCCATGTGGCCTTGGGCAAGCCATTTAACCACCCCATTGCCTTGCAAAAACCTATGATATATATATATATATAAAATCTTTATCTTTAAAGAAAAGGGGGAGAGGGGAAATTTTTATTTAATTTGGAGCATAAGAATACACTTGGAGACAGTCTACAGTCAAATAAGTTAGAGCACAAGACTTCCCAACTGCACTAGGTTTATTCCATCAGTTCTGATATGCCATTTAGGTTTGTCCAGACACCACCCCCACCCCGCCCCCACCCCCATGTGCTCTAGGAATTAGATTATCTGAGTAGGAAGACAGCTGGTGTAGAAGGAGCCAGAGTCCACATGACTACTGAGAGTTTACACACATTAGAAAAGCAACATGCACTCTCCAAGTGAATAAATGTTCCCTTTAAAAAAAAAAAGAAAGAACAAAAAAGGCATATAATAATATAATATATATTATGTGCCAAGCACTGGGTTACAAATACAGATGGGTTGAGAGCCTGCATGTGCTGTTATATGGACAGATAACACCCTTCAGTCCAGGAAGAAAAATACATAAAGCTGATAATCAAACAAAGATAAAATTCTCTACCAATCAGAAAAGTATAATTCAAAATAATCTTAAGATACTACACCTCAGACCTAATAATAATTAGCAAACCAGGTTCCAACTCAAGTTTGCATAGGTGCAGGGGGATATGGGCAATATGAGAAGAATTACACAGATGCTTTGAGAGATTTCATTTGCTGTGACAAACAACTGGAATCAGTGTAAGCACCCACTGGTCAGATGCCAGAGTCCTAGAATGAAATCCATCAGCTGTATATCTGGGCATTAACTGCAGGTGTGTGCAACCCAAGAGATGGACAGTCCAAGAAGGGAGCTCGAAGGTCCATCTCTCCTTCCACTTCCACTTCAATCTCCTTCCCGGGCTGCCTTGCACAGTAGGCCCTTGGAAGAGGTCCAGCTTTTCTGTCCAGGCTGGCAGCTACCCTAAGGTTTGTCATTTACCAACACCACCAGCAGGACCAGGCTGCTCAGCTTGTGCCTTTTTTGTCTGGAGCCTCCTCCAACATCTCCTACATCTCTGAGCTTGAACAGAATGTGGTCAGCATCTTTCCTTCCAGGAAAAAAATCCTGCCTTCTGGCCCAGCAATCTCTCTTTTGGTGGCTGCTATGTACACTGACAATCTCTATTCAGAAAACTCAGCATGACAGGTTGCACAAAGCTAATGCTATCTTCAAACACACTTGAGTTTTCCTCAAATATCTTCCTTAGGGAAAAACCTCATCTGAGAGGACTATTAAGTCCTAAGTTTTAGAAGTACTAAGTTGTGTCACCCTGGAGAGTTATCACAAGATAACAATCTTCTGCCTCCTAAGAATTCTCTGCCTAGGAAGAAAATCCCTTGGTGAAAATTTCCAATTTCTATCGTCATTAAGAGACCTACAACAGTTTTAGCCCAGCATTTCCTACAGATCAGGAAAATATTTCCCATTTGGTTAAACAGTAACCAATGTGGAAATTTGGAGTAAAATACTGATTCTCTAATAGATAACTCTACTTTTGATAACTTAGGCCTCCCACTCTTCTGTCTTTAATTACTTTCCATTTCTTTGGAAAAATAAAGGACAAAGGGAGTATAACATGTAAATTAAATCTTCTACTAGGTAAAAAAAAAAAATCATTGAGAATTATTACTGGAAATTTCCTCAGATATAAGCTAGTCCAAACTCCACTGGCTCCTTATTATTTCCAGCATCAAATATAAAGTCCTCAAATATAAAGTTAGATTTCAACAGTCCTTTCTGACCTGTCCTCCTCCTCCTCCTCTCTTTCCAGTTCTCTTCTTCCTGACTTACTACCACATATGCTTTTTAGTTTATTTTCCCCAATTACACATAAAAACCATTTTTAGCATTCACTTTTAAAAAGTCCTAATCTCTCTAGCTGTGTGGCCTTGGGCAAGCCACTTAACCCCGTTTGCCTTGCAAAAAAAACCTAAAAAAAAAAGTCCCAATCTCTCTCCTTCCATTCCTCCTCTATGCACCTCCTTGAGAAGGCAAGCAATTTGATATGGGCTATATGTGTGTAGTCATGCAAAACATACTTCCACATTAGTCATGTTAGTCATATTAGTCATGTTGTGAAAGAAAACACCAACTGAAAAAAAATAAAATAAAAAAGATAAAATATAATGAAAGCCATGAAAAATAGTTTTAAAAACATGCTTTCATCAGCATTCAGGCTCCATCAGTTCCTTCTCGGGAGGAGTACAGCATTTTTTTTTTTACCATAAGTCTTTTGGATGTCTTGGATCTTTGCACTGCTAAAAATAGATAAGTCATTCACAGTTTTGTCTCCCCAATATTTAGCAGAGTGCTTAATGAATGACTGGTAATGACTTATTTCCATTATTTTATATATGAAAAATGTTTTATAAATATATACATATACTATACATATATATATATATATATATAGTATATGTATAAATATATATGTTATATATGAAAAAACAGGTTAAGTAAAATGTCTCAGGTCAAATAACTTAGCCAGGAGTAGTTGGAACTCAAGCCTCTAGTTATGCCACTAGTGTTCTGTTCATTAGCCAACAAATAAAGAATTTTCCCCCCAAAAATCTACAATTCTAAGTTTGGTTAGTTCTAACACAAAAATAAATGTAAGAGGCAGGATACTACTAATTATATAATTATATAATTCATGAGTGGTTAGCGCTTGCGCGTGCGCGCGCGCACACACACACACACACACGCAGAGCAAGGACTTAAACCAATCCTGTGCATGTGCACAGAAAAGCAGCCTGCCTCTCATTCCTAATAGCCCAGTGACTTTGGCCTTTACACAGACATTCAAGGGCAATAATCATCTATCCAGTACTGAGGAGCAGAATGGTCCAGGCAGAGATCAGAGATCATTCTGGTCCTGGTTGCACGCGCAACAAAAAGAAAAGTCTAGAAATAAAAAATTTCTCCTACTCTTATTAATACTTATTTATGTTCATATTAACAAATGTGCAAAAATTAAAATTATATCAAGAACAAGGTTAAAAACAAGTTTTCTTCAAAACTAAATCAAATCTTATAAACAAAATGACTTTTATTCAATTGTAAGCTGTAAATTTGAAAATTTAAAGATTTAGAAAATAAAACAAGCTTTTTGAAACAGATGTTACTGGCTGACTCTGGTTAAGTCCAAATCTCTGTACTTTAGGCAACTCTAGAAATTTTCACCACCACATCAGAGTAAATACAAGTATCAAAGGAAATAGTGGGAGAGTGATGGGTGAAAATGGAGGTAAAGTGTCTCCTCTTTTGTCCATTTTTTTAATGCTTCAATTTCTTCTCAGGAATGTTTCCCCATTCTAAAATCATTTATTTCCAAATATCTAAATACTTCACAATATAAGAAAAAAATTGAGACTTTACATTTCTAATAAAATGTCAGCCTGTTAGCAGATAACACAATTATCCTAATTTTATATGATTATAAAATACTAATCCTTTGCAAAAAAAGTAACCTTCCATTCATGGCAGTAGAATTCAGGCACTTAACAGTAAACAGTATAATGGGGCTAAGAGAACAATGAGTCCACATAAGCTAATGTCATGTTTTTACCAAAGCAAAACATGTTACAGTGCACCAGTATGCCAATTTTTTTTTTAAGGATTTAGATAAGATGTAAAGTCTAAATAGTCAAAGCAAACAATTTCACAATAAATGAATGAACACAGAGGGGTCAATTAGCTCCAGTGATTCCCCACTGCTAGCCTGGGCTTAGCACTGAAAGCATTCAGGAAAGGTTTCTAAATTGGAAAAGACTCTGAGATATATAACGGAAAGCAAATGAAGTAAAACACTTTAAATGATTCACATAGCAAATGTGGATGAATTCATCTTCATTTCCCAAAGCATGAAAAATTCTATTGCCATTAAACAGTTGGGTTTTTTTTAAATATTCTATTCCTAGAGTTGGAAACAACATTTGGAAATGACCAATAACTTCCATCACATGAAAAAGCTAAGAGAACATCCATTGTATAACATACTTCAGTCCCCATTTTTCTTCAACAATTGGCTTCAATAGTATAAAAATGAAAGTTTAATGAGACTTTTTCCTTGCCAAGTCACTATATGTGAATCAGCACAAAATAAATAATAAATAAAACAGTAATAAAAATTATCACAAATATAGTAACAATATTTCCCATCAAAAAAATTATCAAGTATTCTATAAATGGACAAGGCCTTCTTTTAAGTGCAAAATGTTTGGGATCGGGCACGCGCTTGCGCGTGTGTGTGTGTGTGTGTGTGTGTGCTAAAAAAGTCTAGAAATACAAAATCTTTCTCCTACTCTTATTAATACTTATTTTTATTTATATTTAACAAATGTGTAAAAATTAAAATTATATCAAAAACAAGGTTAAAAACAAGTTTTCTTCAAAACTAAGTCAAATCTTACAAACAAAATGACTTTTATTCACTTGTAAGCTGTAAATTTGAAAATTTAAAGTTTTAGAAAATAAAACAAGTTTTATGAAACAGATGTTACTGGTTGTGCCTTTTAATAAATTCAAGTCACATTCATAGAAGACAATATAGCCATCTGATGAGTTCAGCATCAATGGAATGAGCCAAATTCACACAACAGCATCTTACAAAAATAATCAGTGGTTTAAAGCAGTGCATGTGCAAAATTCCTGAAATAACATATATATATAATTCACTGCCAAACTCTGATGAATTCAAAATCTGCAAAGGCAAGAAACATCATCATAGTCATGCAATCCATATTCAACAAGGCTATGTTCAGAAAGTTTCATTACCATCTTCAAAAAATAAATAATCAAGGAAATTTAGCTAATCCTTTAGTGGAGGGACAGGAAAGGAAGGGTTACAGATAGTCTTCATTTTTAACAGAAAAGCTTGAATCTTGAAAAACTGACAAAAAAATACTAAAATAACTCACAAATCATTTAAGACAAGGCTAGAGTTTATTAGGTGGCAATATGAACCCAAGTCTGACCATGGAATTCTCCAGTTCAATAACTACGAATAGCTCCAAATTGACTCCAAAATCAAAGTTATTCATAACATAGATATATCACGGATATCATTAGACCCATTCACATTCTACAGTGCTTTATACAGGACCTGCCCCATTTCCCACTTTGGCACCTTTGCCCGCCCTCAATGCCACCTCTTAGAATGCCTAGTTTTCTTCCAAACTTAGCTCTGGTGCCCTTTCTACATGAGGCAGTTTTGTCCAGCACAAAAGAGCAGAAAACCTGCTTGTGATCTTGGGCAAATCACTTTATCTCCCCTAGTCTCCATAACCCTCTGTACAGGCAGCTAGGTGGCATAGAAAGTCAGGCCTGGAATGGGGAAGAGCTGAATTTAAAATCTTGTTTTTAACTCTTTTGCCTCAGTTTCCTCACCTGTAAAATGAGATGGAGAAAGAAATGTCAAACCACTCCGATAAGAAAATCCCAAATGGGGTCACAAAGAGCTAGACATGACTGGAAAAAAAGAACTACTGAAGTGAAACCTCCCTGTGGCTAGAACTTCTTTCTCTTC
Source organism: Macrotis lagotis (assembly GCF_037893015.1). NCBI lineage: Eukaryota > Metazoa > Chordata > Mammalia > Peramelemorphia > Peramelidae > Macrotis > Macrotis lagotis. The sequence continues at coordinate 677,640,849 of NC_133666.1, forward strand.
TCCCTAGCTTCCCCATAATTACTTTCTATTTGCTTAATGCATATGTAAGTTTGTTTTGTTTGTCTAAGGTAGTGCAATATATTGGATGGAAAGTCATCCACTTTGAATCTCTCAGTGTAGAGGGCAACTCTCCAAAGGACAGAAGTCAGTGGCAGAGCAGGAATCTTTCAATTTTTACTAGGAAAGAAGTCTACTGGTGAGTATCCCAGGGATTAATGTTTGGCCCTAGGCAATTTTACATTTTTCACAATGACTTGGATAAAACTGTTAAAAGCTTAACATCCTGAGCCAAATTTAGTGAAATGTGAATTGACAAAAAATCTGACATTTAAAAAATTGACTTCACCAATACACTATGGATGAGATGTGGCAAAAGAACAGTTCATGTAAAAGAAGGCCATGAGTTAAATGACTGTTGCCCAGAAAAAAGGCACCCAGTAAGTGGGTGCCAAGATCTGTTATTCACCTATTACTTAGACTCACTAAAGTAATAATCAATGGAGAATCAGAAGACCTAAGAGATGGTGTCCCGTGAATTGGGAATATTTTTTGAGAAACACTGATCATCAAGCAAGGAAAGACAAGAATAAAAAAGAATCGTGATTGGTGCTACATGGGATACCTTTCAGATAGGTTAAGAGATTAAGGGTATTCTGTAATGCTTGAATTAAACTACAAACTTTCAAAAGTGAATGATACTAGAATTTGAGAATGGTGACCAACTCTTATCCTTGATACTATATATTCCATTTTTTAAGTATTGGACAACCTAGGCATTATAAATAGTTATCCTCTCATTGGTAACATATCATTCTCCTTAAAAGGTCCTGAATACAGACAAGAATCATGGGATTGTGATGTCATTTTCATTTACAAAAGGAAAACTTACATGAGTGAGATAAAGAATCCATCAAAAAACGAAATCTTGAAATATTAACAATTTCACACTAATTCCACAGCAATGCCAGCCTATATTGATTGTTTTTATTACTGTTATTATAACTGAATAATTGACAAGTCCCAGACAACCTCTCTCCCATCTCCCCTATAGATGAAGCATCCAGGCTTGGAAAGTCCCTCACTCCCAATCCTCACTACTTCCTATCAGACCCAACTTGCATGCCACTTGCTGCTTTAAGTCTTTCCTGCCCCGCCCCCATGGTAAAGCTCTCCCTTCCTTCCTTCCTTTCCCTGGCAGTGAAATATCTGTGAAATACTTCCCACAATTCTTGGCCCGTGGTAAATGCTTTAAAAATGCTTGTTTCCTTGCTTCTTCCTCTACATTCCTCTGAGTTCTTCCAATAAAACATGGGGCCATTAAGGGCAGGGGTATTCTAGGTGAGCATTTTCCCTGAGGAAAAGCCTGTGGAGCTTTCTGAATTTCCCCATCCCACACCTTCCTTCCCCAGGAAACACTGCCAGATTTGGTCCTCACCTCTCAATCCTTCTGCCTCTCTGGGCCATGGGCTCCAGCAGTCTTCTCCCCATTTCCCACTAGCACCAAGGTTTTGTGTCTTCTTTTAACTTTGGTATCTTCCTTCAGCTTCCTTTGGTCTTTGCTTTAACTTTGTTAAAAAAAAAAAAAAGCTCTTATCTCACTTGCATTTACATCCTCAGGACTTACTTCAGGGCCCAGAACATGGGAAATATTTAAGAAATGCTTGTTAACTGAGTGACTGGGGGGGGGGGGGGGGGTGGAGGGAGAATGGTGTGATACTCCCACAGCACTTATATAATAACAGCTGACATTTAAAGAGAGATTCAAGATTTACAAAGTACAGGAGGTCTCTTTTGATCCTCCCAATGGTCTAATAAGGGAGGTGTGACTGAAATCTCCATTTAACAGATGAGCAAACTGTGGATCAACTTGCCTATCACTATAGAGTTACATAAAGGGCAACTGGAATCCAGGGATTACCAGCTGCATATAAATGGGTCATGATCTCAATTAGGAACAAATTATTACAATCTATTTTAAACACCAACTTTTAATATTTTTTTTTACCATTATTCATTTTTCTTTAAGGCATGGGGTTACAGAATTAGGCTCTTTTCCTGGGAGAAAAGAAAAGAAAGGCACTAGGATGTGGACAGGAGGACACAATAAAAACCAATGGCTTCTTTGGGATATTCAGAAACCAAGGAAGAAACTGTTCCATGCACCAAGCTCAGAAGGGATAGGTAAAGACTACTGATGTCACATGGAAAATTCTTACAGGGATCACAAAGCACTTTTTTAAAAAATTACTCTTCAGTTCATCTTTTAAATTATTTATCTTGATTTGGGTCTTCTGCATTTTCAAAAACCCTGAACCATTCTGACAGGAATTTTATTTTCCCTAGGATGCACAAGAATAATTCCCTTATTAATCTATTTTAAAGGTGTCTAAAAAGCATCCCTACCAGAAAAAGTCTCTCAAAAGCTTTTTCCAAGTTCTAGAAGCACTCTGTTCTGATACCAAGAGAAAGAAAATAATTTAAAATTTTCTGCTTTGGGACTTAAATGATATCAAGTCCCTAAAACCTCTTTTTGGCAACAGCACTAGAAAACAGAAAAAAAAATTTTTTTAGCTGACCCAAGAGCAAATTCCCCTAATTGATAATCAAGTCCCAGATTTTACTTCCTTCCCTCCCCACCTTCTCTTCCTTTTTATATCCCTTTAAAAATCAGGCACAAAGACTCTCTTCTCTTCTCAGGGTAGCAAGACAGTGAAGAGAACACTGGGCCTGGATTAAAGAAGAGCTGAGTTCAAATCCAGAGTCAAATACTTCCTCACTGAAAGACCCTAAGCAAAATCATCTCCGTCTACTCAGTTTACACAATCTATAAAAATAGGGAGAATAAAAGCCCCTACCTTCCAGAGTTGTTGGGAAGATCAAATGAGGTACTACTGATAAGCATTAAGGATGGCTCACGCTCTCTCCCCTTTCAGGACACCATTTGACCACGACACCTTCCAATCCAAGGCTGCCTTCTGTCTCTGGAAGCTATGCCTTCTCCTCTAGTGCTTTCCAGAGTTTTCTGGCATATAAATAAATGCTCCTTGACTGACTGAAATTCCTCTCTTGGATACAACTTTTTCTCTCCTTCTCAGCTCCCCTCTCAGACCATATTTTCTGTGCTTACTGAGATTCCAATCACCCAAAGCTAAACAATCACACAGGGCAGAGAAAATCAAATACATTCACATTCTTCTTCTGGGATATTATGCCCCATTTAAGGAAGCACAAGACTCCAATAAACTTTTGGCAGGATAACCCACTTCTGACTCCCTCTGCTCACAGCCCATTCAAGCCCATAGTCCACTTTAAAGTTAAACTGCTTTCTGAGCCTTTTAAGTTTTTACATTAAATAATATTCTAGCTTGTCAAGACTGTCCTCCAGTTAGTCTTGTGTTATCTCAATTTACTTAACCTTCCTGGGCTTCAAAATGCTCAGGTGTAAAAGGAGATAAGATGAGCTAATCAGCAAAATTCTAGATCAAGGTCTTTTGCCCAAAAACTGAGAGAAGTGTAAGGAGCCTCAGGGCCACTGCATAGCCCTGTAGAGATTTACCAGAGATGCCACACTGGCATCAGGTTCTCAATGATTGTTCTGTGTCCAATGATTCCACATAAAAGACAAGAAAAGCAAAGGATATTCCCTGTAGGAGCAGGAAGGTGATGGGATCCCTGATACATTATTACTCTATTAGAAACTAAGTAGAATACTGTTGATAAAAATTATCATTACTATTACCACAACATTTATACAGAGCTGTAAAGTTTGTAAAGTGCTTTTTACAAATATTATCTCATTTCGTCCTCCTAACAGCTTGGAAGGTAGATGCAAGTATTGCATCTGCCTCATTTTACAGACAAGATAAACAGAGATCAAATGACTTGCCCAAGTTCATTCAGCTAAATAAAGTGTGGGAAGTAGGATTTAAACTCAGGACTGGTCTTCCCAACACCAGATCCAGCACTCTGAGTCATTCTACTCTGGGAAAGGTAATGAGGTATCATGGAAAAACTGCTGGACTTTGAGACTGGAAGATCTGGGTTTGAATCTTATCCTAATCTTATTAGCTGTGTTATTCTAAAAAAGTCATTTACAATCTCTTGATATCAGTTTCCTCACATATACAAAATGAGGAGTATTGTGAAGTTCAAATGAGATATGTATAAACTTTAAAATGCTATACAAAAGAAAAGGTTATTCTTATTATTACAGAATCACAAATCCAGAAAATTGGAAAGGATCCCAGTGACTGTGGATCACTTAAGCCAACATGCAACTGAGAGGAAGCCCCCCTCTAACAAATCTGACAATCAGGTGTGAAGAGGATGCTCGTCCTTCTGCAGCTAGACATTCAAACTTGTTAGCAAAGCTAACATGCATTTTGTTCTCAGGAGTCCCCTTCACCTCAGAGCCTTTCTATATCCCCAAGTTCTCTCTTCTCTGGACTTGAAAACTTTGTGTCCTGCAACTAATGAATTCAAAGTAGTTCTGAACCCAAAATTCTCTAGACCACAACTTTCCATCTTCTGCACAAGAAGAGATGAGTTTCTTTAGCAAAGGCTTTGATAAAATCAGCATTCCCTTCTTTCAGGTTAGAAATCCTATCTATTTAAAAAAGAGAGAGAGTATGGTTAACCTAACATGCTTTGTGTTCCATCACACTGGAAGTCTTCAAGCAAAGGTTTGATGGAAGAGTGGGGTCTTGTTCAGGTGTATGTCAAAATAAACGATCTAGGAGGCCAATCCTAAATGTGATTTATGGTTATTTCACTCTGTGTGATGAAAGAAAGTGAAAAACATTACCACCACCTTAGCCCTCATTATCATTAGTGTCCTCTGGTGAGAGACAGAATAGAAAAAGGGAAAAGTAAAAGTTTATTTGGATTTTAGCAAAGCATTTGGAAAAAAAAATCAAAATATAACAAAATCCTACTGTGAGCCTGAAGAGTGAAGAAAGACAACCCATATTGTTTAAGAGATCCTCTTAGACACTTGATCTCTGGATGCCCCCAAAGGAGATCACAAAGGAGGGTCCACAAGTCAATGAATTTATCCAAAAATCTAAAGGAATTGTACAAGACTGGGTGGAGGGTTAATACCATTTGACTAGGCTCCCATTTGCCAGCTCCTGAGCAGAATTGCTCATCAGCATGGCTGGAAGCTTCTTCACCTTTTCCTATACCAATGAAACCATAGATTTAGACTAAGCATATCTAGAGAACCACATTCACTCCCAGACACTACATTTCCAATTGTAGGAAGGACACTGATAAAATGTATAGTCCCCAAGAAGGGCAACCAACCCTGATGGCAAAGGGCCGTGAGTTCATTCTGTATGAAAAGGGGCTTGAGGGGACCTCTCCATCCCACAGAAAAGGCTGAGGAGCCAAGAATAGTGATCTGAAGGGATCTAAAGGTTCATAATGTGAGAGTTTGGTTTATTTCATTGGGGTCCCAAAAAGAACAAGAAAAAATAGATGGAAATGACAAAGAGACAAATTCAGCCTGGGTCTCAGGGCTCAGTCTAACACTCAAGAACAGGAACAGAAGGGCCTGCCTGGAAGTATAAAGTGAGATTCTCCTGATTAAAGCTTTTAGGCTGAGGGTAGAGGCCACCCAACAGACCTCCTAGATAGAGTATAATAACCCTAAATGGTTCATAAAGTGCCCAGAGCTTTAAAATTCTGGAATTCTGATGTTGATTCTGTGCTT